>NC_143020.1:19119866-19184866 GCF_055824585.1 Amblyomma mixtum
ACCAATCGCTTTTTGCTGACTTCCACTGCAGATTTATTTACATGACCATTGTTATCTTTAAACCCTAGGGCCTCAGAAAGAGTGACTGTGCCTGCATCGACATCCGGATGGATACCATCACATTTGATTATGAGGTGTTCAATTGTTTCCACAGATCTACCACACACTGCACATGTGTCATCTTCTTCGTTAAATTTCTTTTTGTAGCTGCGCGTTCTAAGACACCCTGATCTAGCTTCAAAAAGTAGGGCACTGCCTCTTGAGTTATCATAGAAAAATTCTTTCCTGATCTGCCTTTTCCAGAATCGATATAGTTCTATACTATGTTTCTTTTCCATTGAATTCATCCAATTTTTAACTTCCGCGTTTTTAACCTGTCGTTTGAGGAAAAAATTGAGGAAAAACAGCGCCCTCTAGGAAAAAATGTCCCCAGCGATAAATTAGCCAAAGAAGGCATTCTTCCGGACACGCTTGACAAAAAATTGCCCTCTTTATTGGACTCTTCCTTGAGTTTGCGAATAGATGTAAGCATGACATATTTTGCAGTACCAGACCACATCACGGCCATGCAGTCTTTATTCTGAAAATAAATTGACTCCCAGTGGTATGACTCCCAGTCGTATGAGGCTATCGCTGTCGGCAATGCATTGCTGCAAAACCAATGGGGAACTGTTTCTCGGAGATGTGGAGGTTTTTGTGAGGTGTGCGGTGTCATCGTAGCAGTAGGGGGGGGGGGGGGGGGGGTAGTAATGTTAGCATATCAGAAGTAAATTACGGCTGTATTGAATAACGTCACATTTCTGGAGCCACATGACCACCCTCTGGCCATTAAGAACGCAGCATCGCTGTTGTAGTGACCAATAGGAATGTGCCGAATTGGAGCTGGTTCAGAAAAAGGTTGTTTGTGTTATATTTTACCAATGGGTCAGATATTTTCGTTTTCTTCCCGTCTGTTCGATCTGTGGCTCACTCCATTTTCCTTACATCGTCGCACTGAATGTTTGAATTTTTCGCGCACGTTGACTCTCCACGATTCACTTGGAAACTATTTAAAAATTGCTAGACAATCATAATTAAGAATCTACCACGAAAAAACATGTCACCTTTCAGTCTTGGTACTGCTAGATTTGTTCAAATAGTTCTTTCCCGTCCACTTCAGAAATTTGGAACTGCCTTCCTGTCTCTGATCGTGCTATGCCTCTGAAAGGATTGTCAGATCCTGCGATTCGTAGCTTTCGTATTCTTACTGTGCGTTTCCTTGTGCTTTTGTAGTATGTCACATGTTGCTGACTGTCACCATTTTTGCGCCTATTTTTTTATATTCTCCCTCGACAGCCTCATGTGCGCCCAGAGAGTATGAAAATAAATACAACCTTGTTATAAAGAAGCTGAAGGGAGCCAGCGATTACTTCGTTACAGCCGTTGCTTCGCTATAGCCCGTGTTGACCGAGATTCCAAGGCGAATCGTCGTTCATTTGTGATACCTATTATTTTGTTATGAACCGTTTCGTTATGACGAGGTTCGACTGTTAAATAAATGAGCCTGGCAGTTGTTCTACGGGGTGGGGAAAGGATGAAGTGGTACCTGCATCGCTAATTTTTCTAGTGTGCGGCCCATGTGAAACTCATGTCCAACATTCTAGGGCAAAAATTTTGAGCATTTGAAAAATTCAAGGTACTGCAATGGAAATATTGAAGTTAATGGTCCTTTCTTTCCATGTGCAGCAAAATATTTATTTTATAGTTTTTCTGTCGCTCGCAGTGAGCAGTAAAGTTTCCCATAGAAAACCAATGGGGTACGTCTTTGTCGGTCGCAAAAACGTTAAGAGCAAAAATATGGAAGCCTGCCACTGTGAGATCTGCATATATATTAATTGTTATAGTGAAATCTTACACTATATGAAAAGCTGCGTTCATAAACTCTCTTCAAAAATCCTTTTGTCCAGAAATGCTAGGTATGGGCCTGTTGATATATTGACGACCCCCGCTATAGCCAACATTTCTTTCGGCGAAAAAGTCGGCGGAGAGGTTACTGTCAATAGCAGTTAAGCGTCACAGTGCGACGCCTCAACTCCGCAGCGCCTGTGTGAGCCCGCCGTGGCGGCGCTGGTACGCGAGGACGCGGCCCTCGACGTGAACGACGACAGCCGGCTCCACTCGGTGCCCCTGACCTACAACGACACCTTGGTGTTCGTGCGCTACGACTTCTACATGAACAAGCTGCATGGATGCGTGCACGCCAACCAGTCGTCGGCCGAGCAGTACTACACGTGAGCTGTTTCACTTTACACTGAGTGGTACAGGGATGCGTAGAAGAATAGCACAGCCAACGAATGGAGCAGATACGTTATGTCACTCCTAGTATCAAGCTGCAAATCAAGGAAGCACCGAGCGAGCGTTCAGTGCCAACGCCAAACAAATTTTACGCGATAGCGTGAAGATCCCTCGTGTCGCAGAAAACCCGGTGTCGGCGTTGCCGTCGGCATCACGCGAAAATTAGGACATGGCCTCCCGCGCTAAGGTGATCTCGGAGGCCATGATTAGGACTAGTAGATTACGTGAGGCTCCCATAGACGGCTCCAGCCACACCAGCGGTGCATCGGATTGATTGATTGATTGATTGATTGATTGATTGATTGATTGATTGATTGATTGATTGATTGATTGATTGATTGATTGATTGATTGATTGATTGATTGATTGATTGATTGATTGATTGATTGATTGATTGATTGATTGAAAGCATATTTATTTGCTGGATATTCTTAGAACATGTGGGTGGGCCGCCTAGTCTAGTCCACTGGCTGTTGCTGCTGCGCTGGCCCTCCCCACCAGCCAATGCTGACGGTCGGGATCATCGCTGAGCAGAATGGCCTCCTACTGCTCAATCTCAGGGGTGTGGAATGGGGTCAACTAAGGGATTAAATTTGCATATCCACACCATGTGCTAGAGGTTATAGCTACCTCTCCGCAGTGTGGGCACTGGTGATTCCCAGAACGCCTGTCACCACTTCAATAACGGATTAATTCACAAGTCAGGGTTGTCATTGCTGACTAAGCATCCACCCAGCCAAGCCTCAGACATCTGGTTTTTCGCCTACAAATTTCGCCTACATCGCGCCAAAATACATGCGGTTTAAGAAGCTTGCAGGCAAAGCAACCTCTCCAGTGAACCTAACTCGTCGAAATAGCCAAAATTTGTTGGGCCACAGCGCCGAGGATAATCGCGTTCTCGAAATTCTAAAAACGGATATGGACATTACTTAAGGTGGGCTACATGCCACTCAATAATTAAGGAGCCCAACGGTAATAGTTTAAAAGTTAACTATTAAATATTGGTTAACAAGCCTGCTAATTAGCACGTCTTAGCTGCATTATGACGTACTACACCACTGACAATGCTATGCCAGAAAAAGCGCGCATCTAATTCAAATAGCTTATTTTTAAAAATTGCAGAAAGTCTTAGGTGAAACACCCTGTATATATTTTTGCGCTGCCATTATACTACAGTCGGATACAACTGAAGAGCGAGGCTGCTTTTTCTAGACAGAGGATCCCCTCCGAGCCAAAGGCGTCGGCTGTTACTCATGAGCCTGCTAGCGTGACAATGCAGGAAGTGTCGGATGAAAGGGGATCGCCCCCTCCCTCTACGGTCCGGATAGCAGGCTCATGAGAATCGACCGACGCCATTGGCTGGAAGGGGGGGTCCTTTGTCAGAGAAAAGCCGCTGTGTTCTTGAGTTGTGTCACACCATAGCGAGTCAAATGGTTTTGCCTTAGCAGATGCAGCGCGCATGTCTCTTTCCATTTGTATGTATTTCATTGATATTCTGTGTGTAATCGCGACGTAATTATTTTTTCCCCTCAAGTCCACATCCTGAAACTTATAACCACGACTGTATGCACATTCACACCTACGTATCGCGAATGGCTTCCGACCGCTGCTGCGACTAGCGATCAAGCAGCAGCTCGAGAATAGCGACATTCGCAGGAGTCTCGAGTAGAAGAAGAGTTGTCGGTCTTGATGGTGTCGGCCATATTGCCGGCAGTGAAACGCCGGATGTGGAACAAGCTATGTGCATCACTTCCGAGGAGTATCTGCTGATTGGTTTAGAGGCTTTGCGACTGGGACCGCGACACTGGAATATGGACCAGTGTGTACAGGCACCCTACGACAGTTCCTTTTTGACGAATGAAGTCGCACAGTGTGAATGCATATCAAGACGTTTGTGGATGCCATTCACAGCTGCTGACGCTCAGTTTATACATACTATCTGTCCTTCGTACACTGGCCACCTCATATAGCCTTTTTGATGTCTCAGTTCGTTCAAATATATGAACACTACGTGAATCTCTGAAATGAAATTTCATGCATTTTGGCATACATGCAAACGGTGAGCAGAACAAACAAGCATATTATGCTAAAATGGTACATGCAGCATAGTAGTGTTAAAAAGGCCTCTAATGGTTTCAAGGTTCAACGATAATGAGTTTTTTTAAAGGTACAATCAAAGCCGAATAGCCATACAGAATAAAATGAACATTACTGTCTTTTCTAATCTACTGGATCTGTGACAAACAAAAACGAGATCTAGAAGCATACGCTTTTGCGGCTTTTCATTGTCAGGGGGACCAATCTTAGATTGTCTTGAATAATCCGAAATTGATTTAGCGAGTAGAAAAAATAGCATTAAAAAGCATAAAAAAGGGGAGGCTTCTTGCCGTTTTAAGCTGCAACTGAACATGGAGAGAGCACTTGTCAATTTATTGCTTTTGTCGCCAAGAGTTATTCAAAAGTCTTTTCTCACTTAGTAATTCTTGTGGGCTTGTTATACAGGAAGTTTTGGCCAAATGCAACACAAGGGTGGCCATGTATTGTTCTGGTTAGGGCAGGGAATGCGTTGATGGTTCTAGTCACTGAAATCTGGCCAGGAATGCATTTCCATCGACCATCAAAGTCGTCGTTTTTTTTTTGTACCCCCGGTGGAGAATTGTGTGGCACTGGGAATCGAACCCCGATCTTCTTGCACGTGAGGCGGGCGCTCTACCTCTACGCCATCGCTGCAGGACAGGATTAATTGGAGACATATGGGAGAGACCTATGTCCTGCAGTGAACGTGGTCTGACAGGTGATGATGATGATGATTAATTCTTTTCGGCGCAGTGGGATAAGGTTTGCAAAAAGTTTTATTGCCTGACTTTTGATATGTCTGAAGAAACGACACCAGAATATGGTCTTTCAAATAAAACAAGGCAAAACAACACAGTGGGCAAAACTTATTTTAGAAGTTTAGGACAGGTCCAAACCCAGAGTCAATGTTCTAAGCGAAGGCACCAGTTCGTCAACGCATGTGGAACTTGGGCAAAGCAAATATTCGCCGCGGGAAAAGTAGGGCAAAAGTTTCTGCCCTGGCAGTTCTTTGGTCAGTGAAGGTGTTGAATAAAAACTCGGGAATTTCCAACTTTTGTTCTCAGCGAAAAAAAAAACAGCTCTCGGCCTCATTCTGGCTATGTTCATGTTTGTCTGGTAGAAAAATGCGCATTCATTGAGTAGAAAACTGAATTTAATTTTTTTCCCGCCTGCCTCGAGATTCTAACTTGGGACGACGATATTGAAATTGACTGCGTGATTCCCTTTTGGCAACTCGGTGCTGCTTAGCCTCAGAGATCGACACCAAAACTTGGGAGGCGCTTAAGCTCCACATTAAGAGAGAAACGCCACAGCATTCCATTGTGATCGAGCACCCCTCGATGTAGATGGCACATCAGCATTTAGGGCAGGCGCGGACTCGTAAGGAAGCCCCGCGCTAGTAGACGTTACCGGCTCCATCGCACGCGTGCGTCAGGACATGGCCTCTGAGATCACCATTCGTGCTCGTTTCAGGTGACCTCGGAGGACATGGCCAGGAGCATGGTGGTCAGGAGCAAGCAAGCGCCCGCTCTTAAATAGTGTCCACTCTACGTGATCGCTCCGTACTACCCCTATAGGCCCCCGTGCGCAATGGAAACTCTTGACGCGGCTTCCTCAAGGACTAACTATGACGTCACTTTCACTCACAGCGCTCTCGGTGGCTTCCTCGAGAAGCGCATAGCTTGCGCAAGGTTTTTCACCTCAAGGTTTTGCAACAGCTCCTTGGCGCTTTCACGTTAAAATCTCTTGCAACGTTAAGGAAAAATAGCGCCAACCAAAAGATGACGCACACAGGAAACAGGGAAGAAGACAGGACAGAGGCTGGGCCGGCAACTGTTTATTTAACAGATCGGGGCTCAGATATATACAGGGCACTCAGTCACATGACTCTCGCACAATCAACATCCCACTCACCGATCCATTGTTGAGGAAGAATAATAATAATATACATAACAAAGACCACATACACCTTCTATCTTCGATGGGTATCTCACAGCTTCTGTTGCCAGATCCCAGTGCAGAAAATATTGGCAATAACAGGGAATCATTGCAAAAGCAGTCATTAATAATGAAACAACAAAAAAGGACCACTTTCAGCGCTCAAAAAAAAAAAACTTCGAGCAGAACTGAACTTATTCTTCGAAGGAAACGTGGCTGTAATTTTCTATCGAGGCCTCATGATTCTAAATTGACAATGGTTTCTATTGAGAATGAATCAGTCGTGCAAATTTTTAGATACGTTGACGATTTTCTGCTCATTTTATGAGCTAACCATACCTTGAAACATGTCAGTACTACGGAAAGAATCTTGGGGCTTTTTAGAAAGCTAGGGAGAGGTCTCGCTTTTACCCATAAACTTCCGGTGAATAATTGTTTGCAGTTTTTAGACATTAGTATCAAATGTTTAGGAGGGCGTTTGTTGGATGCACTTTCCCAAAGCAAAGAAAGAATTGCTGCCTTATGTTTCCACGCACTTCAAGACAGTCAAGAGGACTATCATCTCTCTTTGCCTGGAATCCGCACTGATTAAGTCCTGTGCTCACATGGCTGAGGCTAGCTTTACTATTCAGACTGACAAGCTCCAAGAGGCGGGCTTCCCATGATCCGTCTTGTCTGCAGTAGAGCAGAGGCCCTGTTACAAAAAAAAAAAAATGAAAGGAAGAAGAAACACCGGAGCCAAGCCAGGACAAAGGCGTCCATAAGTGTTCTCCTATGCGCTCCCAGTGGCGCACAGCCTGAAGAAGGTCGCGGTCAGGTATTACGTGAACGTACCTGTTTCCTCAGGGCCAAGAAAGCTGAGTGGTTTGTGCGCACGTATCGGTCGAGAGAAAGAGCCGCGATAAGATGGCTCATGAAGTGCTTGAGGCCTCTCTGATTGCAAAGAAAGGTGACGCATGTTCTAGTGATTGTTCTGTTGCCCTTCGAAGAAAAGTTTCCTTCATGGAATCTTTTTTCTAACCGTAATACCTTGATAGGAGGCAGCCACGTTTCCTTCGAAGAGTGAAATTCAGTTATGCTTGATGCTCTTTGGTTTGCTGGGCGCTTAATATTAGTGATTTAACTTGCTTGTGCGAAGATTTTCCCTACAAATGACTCGTGAAATTGGTGATGCGAGGACCTCAGGGGAGCCAAAGAGATCTTGAATAACATCGGTTCTTGCACTTTTTAATTTCTGTGAAAACAGACTCAAGGCTTTGCTAGGGGAAGTTTTTGCCGCAGTGTCAGCCTAGTAGTCTAAGGCATGAATTATCTGAAAAAATTTGTCTCACTGATACAATGATTTGGAGAATAATTTACGAACGCGCGCCTTGAGGGCTACGTACGCTCCAAGCCATGGAGGAAGGAAACCTTTTCCTTCTTCCCCCAATGCGCCAAGCACTAGGGATAGTGGTGCCGCCTGTCGTGGGCGACGCAAAACGCTGTCGGCGCTGCCGACGCTCGCTCCGTTCACAGTTGTACGCATGGGGTGAACGACGAATCGCGATTAGGGGTGTGCGAATATCAAATTTTTCGAATACGAATCGAATACGAATACTTGATTCCGAATATCGAATAATCAAGGACAGACGCATTTAACCACTACAAAACATTTGAGCACCCAAGAACATCACAGTTCGACTATCAGTGATGAAATGAGCACAAAAGATGGTGTGTGGCTGCACAAAAAGTATCAAAGTCTCAAACATTGTTCTTAGAAGAGTGGAAACATCAGAGAAGATGGCTAGTACACAGCATTGATCAAGGCTAGCTTGCCATAAGCACAAAAGCGCGTTGCTGGGATGAACATAAAAGATTGTCGTGAAGGAAAACCGGCTGCTCCACATGGTCAGGCAGAAGTAGTTCCCCTCTAGTTGAAACAACTTCTCCAGCCACAGAAAATGCCCTCTCAATTGGCACTGAACTAGCTCGTACGGCGAGGTATTTCGTGCACAGCTCTGACTATACCAGCTTCGCAGGTATAGCCACAAAGAAGCTCACCAGTGCAGTCAGCTACTGCATGGCCCAACGTTACGCATTGCTCTGGGCGCCGCTATGTTGTTAAGTCTCTCTCGATAGGACTTGCGGACCGAAATGAACGCCGGTGCTCGCAATAGAATATTCGGCTAGATACGCATATTCGCGTCGTGTCGAATATTCGAAACAACACGATTACTTGGATTTCGAATCGAATACGAATACTAAAAATATAATATTCGAACTATATTCGAGAATTTCGAATATTCGCACAGCCCTAATCGCGATCAATCGCGATGAAACTATGGTGGCTTAATGAAACGGAGGTCTTCGCTCGGGTAATGTTTAAACCATGAAAAAAAAAACTGTCCTTAGCGGTGGAAACAGCAGCGGAAACTCTCCGGAAACGCATTTCTACTAGCTTCCTGGGCGCCCCCGGAAGCCGAAGCAGTTTATCGACCGATGCTGCAGGAACAGGCAGCGAAACAATTTCCTCTACTGCTCTCCCAAGAAAGCTTTGCAGGGAAGCTCTCTTCTTACAAATTTCAGAGCGCTTCACAGAGCTCCTGCACCAGCTTCTTGGTCTACTTGTGGAAGGATATTTTTTATGAAAAATCTGTATAGCGCACGACAGATTATGTGTGTTTTCCGCGGCTTCGTTTTCCTGCCTTTCTGGTGCACGGTGCTAGGGTAAATTCCGGCACCTGCAAATAAGAAATCCTTACAGCTGCATTTCAGATAAACCTAGCTACGTTAATTTTGATGCATTACATTGAATTAAACTCAGCAAAACAACGCGTCTTACATGCAAGTTTAAGACGTCACCAATAATGACTGAATACATCTTGAAAAATTTAGCGCGACACACAAGGACAGAAAGAGTAGACGACACGGCATATAGTATCGCCAGGCATACTATATCGACGAGGCATATAGTATCGCCAAGGCTCATAACACGTGCGTGGCCAAACCGTCCGTTACTATACGGGAAAAAGAGGTAGCTTATCTGGACAAGTGCTTTGCGTCTTGATAGCAGGAGCTGGCGGTGACTGTTGTGTTTAGTTTTCTTCTTTTGGTTTTTGACCAACGATTTTATCGCACTTTCTTCCTTTATAATTCTACGTGTTTTCGAATAAACTTTCAGTTGTTAGTCAGCGCTCGTGTCGTCTACTCTTTCTGTCCTTGTGTGTCGCGCTAAATTTTTCAAGATGTATGTTAACCAACTCGCCCAATCTGCAGTATTGTTAAATGACTGAATAGCCTGAAGAGCTTCTTTATTGTTAAAGCTTTGCTTGTGATAGTTAAACAAGCACGTTGAGGCATCGCGCCAAAGCAAGGTCAGCTCGGCGCCTCTTTCGGCGTGAACACTGGGTGATAGAACCAGAGATACCAAAATGATGCCACTCACAACAGTGCCACAGTTTGATGGAATAATTTCAGTTGCCATTTAGCCATTTAGATTTTATGGTTTTTTAATGTCGGAGTTGTGTTGAGTGCACTTTATATTATGTTTGAAGTTTATTTTACCACAAAGCAAAATTGATACATGAGATGAGGTAGGCAAGGTGGGAAAAAAGCTACACATAAGTAGCTTGAATAACCCCACCTCCCAATAATTGACAGCGGAAGCTTTGACAGAGATGAGTAGAAGAGATTCACACAGCATATATCCCAACTGCGAGGCTAGTTAGTAAACAACAGACAAAAAAAGCTAACAACCCTAACATAAAAAATTGAAATAAACAGAGAAATAATAGCAAGCATTATACAAAAAGTGAATAAAAGTGAAGTTTACGAGTAGAAGGTACACGCAATTTCTCTATTGTGAGGTGGTATTCATTTAAATCTGTGGAATGTTAGACTGAACCATCTGAAATCCATAATTTGTGCGAGATCTTTCAGATTTAAGTTTTGACAGTAGCAGTTAAATATACAACTTCTGTAATTTCACAATTTTGAATTTAGTGAACAATGGAGATGTGTGGGCATCATAAGACTGCTTTTAAATCACTCGTAGAGCTTTTTTTTTAATTATTATTATTATGTTGCAGACACAGCCTGTCTTGTACAACAGTAGACAGGAAACCGTACGGGGAAGGAATCGCTTGATACAGACGATGTTTGGAACATCAGTCATGGTGTCGACAACAGCGGGTGCTCCTAAAGTTTCAGCAGCGTTCCGCTACCCTATATAATTCGGCCTAGAGGTAAAAATCATCGTTGATTTTCATTCACCCCGTTCGCTCCAATTTAGCCAGCCTTCAAAGCTGCTTCTGCGCGCACTTTTGTCGTAGTCCGCTTGATCGGGCATGCGAGGCAGCCATCATATGCACCCCAGGAAAAAAAAATATGGACTGGAATTCTAGCATTTCTGAGCAACCGTTACTAGTGGACGAATGCACTGATTTCAAGCAATAAATAAAGGCGATGAACTGCAGGATCAGCTCCATGTTCTAGCCTGGCTTTTTGACGATGTCCAACATTCTAGGTCAAAAATTTAGAATACTGAAAAACTAGAAGCTTCTGGTATATAAATATTGAAGGTAATGGTCCATCCTTCCCATATGCAGCAAAATCTTTCTTTTATATTGTTTCTATCGCTCGTATGGAGCAGTTAAGATTGCCATAGAAGAGCAATGGGAAACGCTTTTGATGATAGCAAGAACGTTATTAGCAAGAAAATTCAAGCCTGCCGGCGGGGAAGGTTTCGATAGTGAAACCTTTCAAAAAATTCGGTTCATAAACTCGATGCCGTTCTAAAACGCTGTTGCCCAGAATTGTTGCGTATGATTAGCACGGGAATGTCGCGCGTACGCCGTCTACATAGCTGCGACGTCGAACGCGTGCTCGCTATCGAGCAGTTCAACTACTTTTCGGTCGTCGTCACCGGAAAAATAGCCAGCGCACTCCCGCCCGATGGGCAGGTCACATACACGGCGATGGGGACCCACGAAACACAGAACGTCTTAGAAACATCCTGAAACAGCTCGAAATGGCTTCACATGTCTTGCGCTAGAATGAAACGTCTCATATACGTCGACGGCAAGATGTCTTTTGGAAACTTCTTTAACGTCCGCGCTTTCTGAAACGTCTAACTTAACGACTATGTTACGAAGACGGCTTCGAAGCCGGCTAGAGCGATCGAGATCTGTGTCCTGTAGGCGCCGCTGGAAGGCTTTCAGTGGCGCCTCTACTGGCGTTGCACGGGGCGTATAGAAGCAAAATCAGGGTTTTTTGAATCCATAGGACGACGATAGTTGACAGCCAGCGCCCATGGGATTCATTATTTCCGCCAGCATTTTTTTTACTGCGAGTAGTACCAGTGGCACGTGACGAAAATGCCGGCATTATCTGCTTGAAAGCGCGGTGAGTCCTCAACCTTCCATCGCCCAACCACCCAACCCTACACTCAAGAAGCGCCACCAGCCATCAACCCTACCTAGCTACCTGCACCCTCCACAAGGTCTCCACCCGTTAGGAGCCCATGCAGCGGAATGGAACAGTGACAGCGTTACTTTTCTTTATGGCATATTGGAAAATTCCTTTGAACAATAATTAACCTTGACAGTACCAAAAAGCGGGCCCTCAGCGAAAGCTTAGACTTT
The DNA here is from genome assembly GCF_055824585.1 of Amblyomma mixtum. NCBI lineage: Eukaryota > Metazoa > Arthropoda > Arachnida > Ixodida > Ixodidae > Amblyomma > Amblyomma mixtum. Next base: position 19,131,836 of record NC_143020.1, read on the forward strand.
TCATCTTTTTCTTCGCTGAAGGGCGGGCAGGGTTAGGTGCTTCCCGCAAGTGACTTTCAAAAACCGTTAAAGCAGAACTTCATAATTAAACCATTCGCATACTTCGTTTCTGGACCCGGCTCATACCAGTGTCCTCTTCGCAGAGATTTACAGTCGGTGGAAGGTATTGTGGACTGGGGAGCAATTTAATGCCGGCAACGTGCTTGTTTTTCTAAAATATTCGTGTTTTGGGCAGATTGTCTAAACTGCGCAGGTGGCGTCACAATCGGTTAATCTCCGATTTTAGCCAGCTTTTCAGAACCGGTTATTCCGCGACTTTTGCGCCTGGTATATAAATCACATAGCACAAAATTATTCTCCCCGAGGTCCACATTAAAGGCCAGGCCTCACCTCTAGCACCTTAGCCCAGGCCAAGCCGGATCACAGCCAGTCTAGAAAGCGGTCACTTCACGGTCCACGTGGAGAGAGCGAACGCACGCTCCCACCTATTCTGGACAAAAGCGTTTTAGAACGCCATAGAGTTTATGAGCGCAATTTTTTTATGTACAATAAAATTTCACTGTAACAATCAATATAACCGCCGGTCTCCCGTCGGCCATCTTTTTGCCATTAACGTTTTTGCTATTATCGAAAGCGTTCCCCATTGGTTTTCGATGGCAGTCTTAACTGCTCGATGCGAGCGATGGAGACGCTTAAAAAGAAATATTTTGTGCTATATATCAGAAGAACGGACCATTCCCTTCAATATTTCTGTAGCAGTGTCTTACAATTTTTCAATATTGAAAATTTTTGTGCAAGATTGTTGGACATGCAGCCGCTTTTCTGCTCTGAGGTGGACGCTAATGAATAATCGCCTCCTTAGTTTTAATCTCTTCCATCTTGGAGTATTTCCCGGTATGTATTAGTGAAGTAAGAGATTTTGAATACGACTGATTACGATGTCTCGGACAGTGCCGTCTTTGACTTCGGGGCAGATGCGCCTTGTGCCTGTAATCTCACAGTGCGGATCCATGTGAACAGTCGCTGGCGGTGCGCAATTTCGAAACACCTGGGCGTCCCCCTCCAGCTGTACTGTGCTTTGTGTCGTGCGCGTGTTTGTACTGTGCTTAACTGGATCATCACGAGCTTGCGACCTGTACATATGTTAATATGTAAATAGAGCCGCGGTGGCTCAGTGGTTATGGTGCTCGGCTGCTGACCCGAAAGACGCGGGTTCGATCCCGGCCGCGGCGGTTGAATTTCGGTGGAGGAGAAAGTCTAGAGACCCGTGTGCTGTGCGATGTCAGTGCACGTTAAAGAACCCCAGGTGGTCGAAATTTCCGGAGCCGTTCACTACGGCGTCTCTCATAGCCTCAGTCGCTTTGGGACGTTAAACCCCAATAAACCAACCAACCAGATTTATTGTCCAGGGTACCTCTCCCCCTGTCCTTTATAACTGTCCCCTCACCGCTTTCATTTCACTTCTACACCCTGCCTGCTGTCCCACTATTTCCGTTGCCAAGCTCAGGTGCTTCCAGTAGCGATGGCAGATGCCGGGGCTAGCAAAAATCTTTTCCTTCCATATACTATGTTTATTCTAACGATCTTCCCTCTAACGTCAACTCGAACATCCGATTATTTGCCGACGATTGTGTAATCTACCGCCCGATCACCAGCAGAACTGACTCTGACACCCTCCAAACTGATCTAACCCAAATCGAAACTTGGTGCAAGCATTGGCTAATGTCCCTTAATATTACTAAAACATGCATGATTTCTTTTCATCGCAGGCAATCCCATATTCCCTCAAAATATGTTCTTTTCGGTTCTGAAGTATCATCTGTTCTTTCCTGTAAGTATCTTGGCGTCACCTTAACTCATACCCTAACATGGTCTTCGCATATCACGACCATCGCTAACGACGCTAACCGCACCCTTGGCTTCCTACGTCTAAATCTTCGTTTTACTACCCCTTCTATCAAATTATTAGCTTATAAAACATTCGTCCGACCTAAACTAGAATTCGCATCAGCAGTATGGGATCCTCATCAATCTAACCTTTCTATAATCCTTGAAAAAGTTCAAAACCGCGCTATCCGTTTTATTTATTGTGACTACTCTTACTATACTAGCGTGTCCTCTTTAAAATCCAGAGCATCCTTGCCTAACCTTGAAACTAGAAGAAAAATATCTCGACGATGCCTATTCCACAAGTTCTATCATTCACCTTTAGGATCATCTATCATATCAACAGCTCATCGTCCTTCTAGCCGCAACAACCACATCAAGACCGTATATCCACCCGCTGCAAGAACTACATCTCATTTCCGTTCTTTTTTTGTCACATCATCTCGGGACTGGAACGATCTGCCGCCGGAAGCCGTACTCATCGTCAACTGCATCGACTTCAAGAAAACGATTGAGGCCATCCTTATGTAATCAGTCATCTTTATGTATCCTGTAATCTTTATGTATCCTGATCTTTATGTACTCTGTAATCTTTATATAATCTGCATGTAATCCGCCCATCCCTCATGTAATGCCCCACAACCGGGGCCTTTGAGGTAATAAATAAATAAATTAATCAAACCACTTACCACTTCTACTTCGCTGTCCCGCGTACCGGTGACGCAGGAACCGCATCCTGAACAACGGCCCGGAGCCCATCGGCCGGGACCTGCTGGGCTGCTCTGCCGCCGTCTGGCTGCTCATATTCCTTGCGGCGCTCAACATACGCACCTTCACCTGGGTGGGTGTATATATATATACCTCTGTATACCCTCCTTCCTTGACTGGAACGGAATAAGTGGAAGATACAGCCGCCGCCCAGCAGCAGCATGCGCTGGGGGCGAGGGGCAGCACACAGTGGAGTTGAACTGTCGGGCTTCTTTCGCATGCATGTTCAACAGTCTTTGACAAAATTTTGAATATTGGAGAATTGTTAGGCAGTGTTATGAAAATATCGAATATAATGGTCCATTCTTCCGACGTGCTGCAAAATCTTTCTTTTGAAGTTTTTCCATCGCTCGCGTCGAGCAGTAAACACTGCCACAGAAAACCAAGGGGAAACGCTTGTGACGATAGCCATAACGTTAATAGCAAAAAAAAAAATGCAAGCCTGCCAATAGGAAATCTGCGGACCTATTAAATTTCGTAGTGAAATATATCAGTATATTAAAAATAAATAGCCTTCATAAACTCTTTTCCGGTCGAAACTGCTTTTGTCCAGAATTGTTGGGCACGGGAATTGTGCAAGACTCGAAAACAAGATCCTCTAACAGCGCGCTATAGCTGAGATGATTGATATGCTAAGAGCACGTTCTTGAAGGTCTTCGTTAGAAAGGCTACCGCCGCTTAGTTATTTAGTAAAACGTTATTGAGGGCTGGTTGACTCATGTCCAGGAAAGTTAACACTACGCGAATGGGCAAATAAACCGTGGGGAATCTGCTAGTGTGGTGCATCCGTTTCCTCGCTATCTTGCCTTTGTCCTTTGCGCGCAGTGTCAACTTAGTTGACCCGATTCCTCTGTAGCATTGTCGTCTTGACTTGTGCGCAGCACGCGACCAGTAAGGCAGCAGGGCGAGCTCGGCTCACACGTCGCCAGTGCGTGTGCCCTGCACGTTAAGAGCTCGTGAAATGCACTGCAAGATGTAGAACGAAATTAAGGAATCAAATTTATTCTGATTAACATCTATATTGTTCTTTACATAGGCTCTTATTTTAATTGAAATAGCCATTTTTGTAAGAAAAAGGGCGCTCCTTTCGATGAACACAAAGGTCCCCGTGGCACTCACAATGTAAGCGAAGACATCCTGGCTCCTTTCCCATGCGTTTCTTGTGGTTGGAACACAAGACTTTTCAAGCTTAGTATTGAAGAAGCATAGCTTGTTAGGCCAGTCGGTGCATGGAAAGTGGAAGACCAGCGGAAAGGACGCGTTCACAAGCAGAAGTACACAGACAACGCTTGTCCTGTGTACTTCTGCTTGTGAACGCCTCCTTTCCGCTCGTTTTCCACTTACCTTTTCAAGCTTCTACGCTCATAACCTAAGCCCCCCGCCTCTTCACCTCGCAGCTTCTCCGCCTGGTGGTGCCCTCGCCGCTGGTGATCCTCGCCATGTTCCTGTTCTTCACGCTGCAGAAGCAGGGCGCCCGCGAGGGCATCCTCACCATGCTCTCCGTACACAGGGAGTCCTTCTACAACCCCAACCTGTGGCACAGCGCGGCCGCCGACGTGCTCACCTCGCTGGGCATCGCCACGGGCGCCATATTCGTCTTCGCCAGCTTCAACCCGCTGCGCACGCCCCTCAAAGGGTGGGTGCGTGTTCCCGTGAACGTAGCTGTAGCGGATGTACGTGTTGTTGCAACTGTCCCACTTTGGCGGTCTTCGGTTGCACAGCTTAGTATATGCAGCAGAAAATCTAAGATGCTAACGCATTACACAGCGAGAACTGTTAAATTGCGCGTTGGGCTGCCCAAGTCGCCGAAATGAGCCCTTGAAGGCATGCGTGCTGCCAAATCCTCTTTCTCTTACTGTCGCTTACGCATTTCGCTTTCATTTATACATAGCCTTCATATGCCGGTGATACTGCGTCTGGACCCGACGGCGATCGGCTTTCCGTTCTTAAGCACGCGCGGTAGGATCTTGTCTGGAGAGACAATGTTGAGCGCGACGGTGGGCGAAAGCGTCTTTGTCCTCCGCGCTCGGCTGTGACATCACGCCAGCTGCTGCGCACTCCTGCTCCTCGGCTGTGACGTCATGCGCACTAAGGTCGTGCGTATTGGACTGTGCGAGTATTCGATAATTTCGAATATTCAGTCGAGTAGTAAATTATTGGATGTTGGGTTCTAACCGATTGTTTCGTATCCGAACTCTCAAAGTATCCGTCCCGAGCGAATAACGTTTCTGGAACTCTTGCTTCGTGTTCCGGGATCGCAACGCAGTGTGCGTGCAACCAAAACCACGACACCACGCCGCGTGTTGCCCTCCCGCGCTTAGGCATGAGTCGGTCTGCGCATGCTGGTGGCAACAGACGCCAGCGGTACGACTTTGTGCATCAATAGAGAGATTTAGCATAGTGTGATCCCATTCCGCGCGTCGTTAGTGCACACGCGCTGATTGGTCACGACTAGGCAGGCACGTACCGTCTTTGTCAAAAGTAACCAGGCTGCATGGTTTGCTTCTAGCTTCTATAGTGGACCTGTTGTGGCTTTCCTAAAAACCAAAAGCGGTTAGAAGGTAAGAAGAACTCCAGTCCTTACCTTTAAAGACCATTTCAGCTTCAGGGAAGCTGTAAGGGCTCCACTGTACGAGCTAGAAGCAAACCATGCAGCCTAGTTACTTATTGACAAAGACTGTACACAGCTGGCCGGCGCCTGGTACCTTGTGGCGTCCTCAGGGCGGTCTGCGCAGTGGCTGGCGACCCGATACCGCTGTGCTAAATTTCTGTAATTGGAATACGCGCGTCTCTCTTCACTTCCGCTGAACGATTTTGAGCAGAATGGAGGTGTCGCAGCCGCTCTACTCCGCGTGAAATTCGCGAATCAAGCGTGACGTCGCCAGCACGTGAGGAAGCGGCCTCTCCCCCCCCCCCCCCCCTCCCCTCCAATCATCAGATGGGAGCACCAAGCTTCCCCTATCCCTTCACTCTGGCGGACCTCTACCGTCGTTGTTTAAAGTGCGAGATTAAGGCCATGCTGGTCTTCTGACGATGCAACTAAAAGCTACTGCTTAATAATATTTTTCACATGTTGTAATACCATCTCATTTAAATATTCTTTGCGCTGCGTTTTGACCGTAGGGGTCCCGATGAGAGATGGTTGGGAGGGGGAAGCGCTGCTGTGAAACTTGGCTCCCCATAATGCTGTAATGCATATGGCTCCCCATATGCTAGTAGGTGTTGGTTTATTTTTTATGGGGTTTAACGTCCCAAAGCGACGTTTCGACCACCCGGGGTTCTTTAGCGTGCACTGACATCGCACAGCACACGGCCCTCCAGAATTTCGCCTCCATCGAAATTCGACCGCCGCGGCCGGGATCGAACCCGCGTCCTTCGGGTCAGCACCCGAGCACCATAGCCACTGAGCCTCCGTGGCGGCACCCTAGTAGGTGTTGAAGTCGTCGCTTAAAAACAATAGCTACTCAATGACGCAATATCGCAATCAAGACCAGCACTCGGGAGGTCTCATAATAAGTCTCACACCCTACAAATGTGTCTGTTCCACATGCAGGTCAACTCCTCAATTTCCGATGGCCCCTTTTGCAGGACGTAGACACAGTTTCAATGGTTGCGATAAAGTTCAATGCATTCTCTCTTTTTTGCAGGTAATGGCCTGGTGTGCTCGAAAATAGATAATTTTAAAGTGTATATTTTACCTGCTAAAACCATTGGGAATGTTCGCTTCGAAAGTATTCGAAGAAAATCACTATTAGATTTGAATTCGCTTCGAACAACAAAAAAAAAAACACTATTCAAACATGCCCGCAGTTATGTAGCCTCACGTTGGTGCTTTCTGTATTGTCGATCTCGAGTAGCCCTCCAGGCGGTTAGCCTACGGTGTTTACCCTTCAGGGGGTTACATTCCGGGGCGCAGCTGTGTGTGTGGTTACCGTAGTTAACCACCCGTTACGCCTGCCCACGTTGAGGCTGCGCTGGGGCAGGGATCCGCATAAGAGCTGTCGCTGTAAAAACTGGTAACCTAGACTACGGCTTCGTTAAAGCATTCTTCCAGAGCCGTCGTGTACCTCTCTTTACCCTTTTTTCCCCTTTTCTTTGTTCTCCTTTCTCTACTTTCGCACTTTTGAGTTGGCTCGACTTTTGCTTTGGCATGCCTCTGCTTGGTGCCGATCCGCTTGGGCAGCAAGGCAACTACAACGTGCTTCCTTTTCCTTTATTGTTGGTGATACTCTCTCGCCGCGAAGAAAGGCTGTCGCCGTGAAAGTTTCAGAATTGGAAATGGGAATGGGCGCTGCATGCTATGTGCAGAGCTGACAGCCGATAGGGTATAAAGACGTAACGGAGAGGATTTGAAAAGAGGGCAGGCGTAAAGCCGGGGCAGCAGATAGTCAGGCGGATAGATGTTGAAAGCTTGGGATGTTCGCTGCTAGCGGGGGGAAAGGTTAATTGGAGAATTATGGGGGGAGCCTGTGCTGTCCGCGAGTTTACGCAGCTTGGCTAATGATAAGGTTTTTAGAGTGTGACCAAACAGAACAGTGCAGTTACGTGCAATATAAAATCCGATAAGCACGCAAGAAGTATTCAAGGCAGGAGAACTTCTTTTATCGTATCGGAGTACCCAGGTTTGAATCCGGCCTCGGTGGTCACGTTTCGATAGAGGCGAAATGCAAAATGCGCCCGTGTGCTGTGACGTGTGGCAGTGCATGTTAAAGATCCCAGCTGGTCGAAATTATTCCGGGGCCCTCCACTACGACACACCTTTCGTCTTTCAATCCCACCTTCCTCCCTCACGGCGTGGTTGAGGTGTCCACATCGGAGTGAGGCAGTTATTGCGCCATTTCCGTTCCTCAAACACCACTGTTTTCTCGTGTCCCTTTAGCGTAGCTAATACTACATTGAGATGAATGGCCACGTTCCACGTTATCTAGAGTCATGAAAATGAGATCGATAGAACCTAACTCTCAAAGGAAAACTCTAGGAGGCTTTATATTTCAACGACCTGGACTGTGAGGTTTGGCCTGGAACACTGGAAGAGCGTTGGTACTCGGCATGCACTTTTTTTCTTTTCAGCCTCTGTCGCGGTGGACAACAAACTTGCTCGATGCTCCCGAACATGTTGCTCAAGGCTGACTGCTTTGACTTGTCTTCGATTAGACCTAGTATTCGACTGCGCTAAAGGAACGAAATTGCCGCAGCTCCATAACTTTCGTTCCAGCAGCCGCAGTACACGTTACATTGCCTACAAGTTAAAATACCGTTCACAAAACTCTAATCGAAACCCGGAAATGTAGAGTGGCCAGTTTACACTGACGTTAGTCGACTGCGGTGCTCCTTAAGAGTCGTGCTGTTAGCTGGACATGGCGCAATGCATGCTTTATTTTCCGTGTTTTGACCCGCGCTCAGCAGTTCGTCTGAGAGCCACAAGTCGTGGGGCAGTCAACAAGCCTCAGAGTTTCTCAGGAATCGTGTGTCAGGTTTGGACCCATTGGGAGTGTCCTAACTGTTATTGATGATGATGTCACGTAGATATAGGCTAGTTTTGCCGACATCAGTGGCAACCGCGGAAACCTCTTCAACGCAGCTAACCTCGTAAAAAAAGAAAAACCGGTATCTTTCTTTACGCCGCAGTGAGACGTCCCACTGCATTTCCCCTTTACGAGAGACAAGGCAGGATGCGTGCAGTAGTGATCGCCCGGCGTGGTTTCCTTCGCGTATAGCGTGGTGCAGGGCGTGATCCTGATGGACTTGGCGACGAGTATGGTGTCCGCGTGCCTCACGTTCGCCGTGCTGGGCAACCTTGCGCACGTGACGGGCCAGGCGATCGACAGCTACGTGCACGGGGGCTCCACCAAGATGTTCTTCATGCTCATCAGCGAGTACATCGGCGAGGCCAACTACCCGCAGCTGTTCGCCTCGCTCTTCACCGTCACGCTGCTCCAGCTGGGACTCTGCCAGGCGGTACGCGACGCTGCGATCGCCACAATGGAACTGTACTAGAAGAAAAGTGCAGTCGATGTCTACACTCCTTCTCGTCTCAGCCATACTCGTCCAATCAGTATTCCTACCACACCGACCGCTTAATCGGTTGCCTTTATGTACAGGCTTCGATCACTTTCCGCGTGCGGATGTCAACAACTGCGACATTTCTCGTATTGGAGAAGAGTACACGGCGGGCCAAAAAAAAAAGGTTTTGTTGGCACTGTGCTAAGAGATTTTTTCTTTAGTGCGGTGAACTCATTACGTTCACGACTAAAGTAAAGCAAAAAAAATGTATGCTAAGAGCCTCAGAAGGCTGAGAAAGTGCAGATAGTTGGAAACGACATTAGCCACACCTAGACTTTATAAAAAAAGATATAAAACCACCTGTACACGCAAAATTATGAACTCAGAAATTTAACAAACAAGGCCGTAACCATTGGAAGTGCGCAGAAAGAGAGTATATGCTCGCCAGCAAAGGTGGTTAGAGTGCTACCAGACGGAAGATGAAAGCACTACCTGCATCACGAATCGCATACAGTGAGAGTTAGCACACTAAAACTTCTTTCTTTTTGATTACTGTGCTCTGCTACCGATCCTCAGAACGTTTCACCTGAGCGCTCCGTCCCGCGCCACTGCCAGCTTCGTCTTCTTCGTAACAATATTTACTATCAGCGCTACCGCAAACTGAAGAACAAGAAGTAACCGGGACGGAGTCGGGCTCTGTCCTGTCCTGTCTCAATCCTGACCTCTACTTTTTCCCTTAGTGGTGCTGATGAACGGTCCCAGATTTGCAGGGGGGGGGAGGGGGGGGGGGGTGGAGAAATGAGCCCGCTATTTTGGTGGTAATAAAGACAAACGACGGTGAACGTATAAAAGGAAACACTTTCACTTTTCTTCTTCTGCCGAGGTGAAAAACCTGATTGCTATAGCTAAACTGCATGGACGGTACTATCGTGCACACGCAGATGTAGAAACATCTCATTTCTGGGTGGTTGCAAACCGGTTTTCCTGACGCTTTCACCTTGTTCACGTCAAATGCACACAATAGTCCAGAGAGCAATACGGCGACGTCCAGGGAGCACTTTTCGAGAAGGTCTGTAGCCTTCAAAAGAATCGACTACAAACGCGGAAGAACGGGCACTGAAAAGCCCTTTACCGAGACCTTGGTCTAGCGAATCGCTGAAGTTAAATTGAAGGCAAACAGCGCAACGACGCAGACAGAGTAGAAGAAATGTACCACCGTTCAATGTTCAATATGTACCACCAACTCGCCCGTTTGGCTACAGTGCTGAAGTTAAAGCCGCTAATAAAAAAAAGAAATACACGAGTAGCGGCATCCTATCCCTCCTCCGGCAGCATACGCCGAGTGAAGGTGATTTGTTGTTTTTGGTTTGGTGTGGTTAGAGGGGTTCAATTTCCGAAGGCGACTCAGGCTATGAGGGACGCCGTAGTGAAGGGCTCCGGATAATTCAGACCACCTGGGGTTCTTTACCGTAGACTGCCATCGCACAGTAGACGAGCCTCTAGCATTTCGCGCCCATCGAAATGCGACCGCCGTGGCCGGGATCGAACCCGCGTCTTTCGGTCGGCAGCCATAAGCACTAAGTCACCGCGGCGGCCGCTTTCTTGTTCTTTACCGCACATTACGGGAGTAGTTACTCATTTGCATCCATCGCACAGCAGCTATACAGTTAGAAAAGAAAGCTATACAGCTTCACGGAGGTTTCGCAGTCGATGGTAAATTCATCCTGGTCCGGAGTTCGAAACCGAGACCACCGCCTGCTCGGGCTAGCTAAGCGGAATAAGCAGTGGCTATGAGGAGAACGTGATTCGAGTGACGCTTCCACAGTAGCTGAATGGGAGAAGTAAGGGGTGGTAATTAGGTTGTAGCCTGGTACCACCAGTAGGTCGTAGGTCCAACCGGCAACTGACGTTACGTCTAATTACCCAAATTGTCTTACATTTTTTCAACATTTTATGTGCCCTAAACCTATGAAATATCACAGACCACTCACGTTCGGCGCCTTCATTCATACTGACCCTGATTCCATATACCCAGATCCATTGGCCAGGGGCTCCGGAACACTGCAGGGTTCGGGAGAAACGCACCACTTGAAGGCTCTCACACCGCTTGATGCGTTAATTGGACTGCGTCGTTCCGCAGGTGGCCGGTGTGTGGATGCTGGTGACGTGCCTCACGGACGAGTTCCCATCGCTGCGCCCCCTGACGGGTTCCCTGATCGCCGCCGTCTGCATGGTGGGCTGCGTGGCGAGCCTGCCCTATGTCACCCCGTACGGATACGTGGTGGCGCTACTGCTCAACCGGTTCGCCGTGCAGGTGAGCAGCCCCCCCATCCACTGTTCTAGCACTCAATGTACTCTGGAGACTGACTTGCGTACGGGGCATTCTGAAAGTTCCCAAACAGAGTGGCGTGCCGGTGGAACACTCAGCAAGGCGTGTAGTTCATCCTCCAGGCGTGTTCTTTACACTTTAGAGGCTTTGCATGCCTTCTACGTTAACAACTCCCACATCAATTGGAGGCATTCACACCAACTGTCTCTGAACTCATTGGCCAACTCTTCGCCTTCAAGTTCAACCTTCCAGTCGAGTGGTCACGACAGGGGGGCTCTAACACAAATAAATAAATAAATAAATAAATAAATAAATAAATAAATAAATAAATAAATAAATAAATAAATAAATGATGATTTATACCATACGCCGATATTTGTGCAGATGACTTTTTTCCGAGATAAACAACAGTGTTGTAGCCGTGTGTTCTTCATCTTCTTGAGGCTCTTGGTGACAGTGAGTTAGAAAAGGGGAACACGGCGCGTTCAACTCTCTCCTCTGAGAGGGAATCACCGCCGTTGCGCCGTGTTTGGGCAAGGCAAGGCAAGGACAAAATTTCGGCCAAAAGGCGGAAAGAAAGAAATATGCTCGAATCGAGCATTCACAGGTCACGCGCGGACCCGTGGGAGGCGCAGCCGCTGATTCGTGGAGCAGCGGGCCAATGGGAGAGGGAGCGCTCGAAATTGAGGGCTGTCGACGAAACTTGCATGAAAAGACGGCTTGTCTCGTGCTAAAGTGACATTTAGAGGGCTATAATCGCGCTCTTGGTGCAGTTACTGCCGTGTTTTTTCACGCGGGCCGTTTGGAAAAAGAATGTTGTCGAGACATGCAGACGGAAGAGCAAGCTCACGAAAACCCGCTCGTAGGGATTGCCTGGGGCCATTAAAGCTTGGGCAATCGCAAATAAGGTGTGAAAGTGTCCCAACTGCACCAAATTCCTGGCAGGAAGGGTTGCCAGTGCCGCGAAGGCGATCGGCTCTTTCCGCTGTCCATACGCAACCAATGCGCATTTTAAGGAGAGTTGCTCGATCGTGGGCTGAAAAGTCGACGAAGTGAAGCGGGCGAGGTGGCGTGCGTGAAGCAACGCGGTCGTTCGGGTGTCGAGCAAGGACACTTTCGTAGATGGAGAGGTGCGCGACGTCAAATTTTGAGACATCTGAAGAGATGGGGACATCCTGATTGTGCGCCCAATTAGTCGTGTGTTGTGACCAACTAACTTTCGATTTGACTCGCTGGCGAATATGACCCGGGTCACATTATTCTGATCGCCGTCATTCATATTTCCATCTTATCCTAGCGGACGCAGTACATATAATGGCAAATGTGACCATGAGATAGAGGGAGGTTTTGGAGAGTTCTCTCTCGTAAAAGGTCAATGTTCAGTCCGGGTGGCACCCTCCCCAAACTTCCGGCTAACATTCATAGTGGCCGGCAGGTCAGCGCGGGAGCTATTACAGCGGCGATGCCGTTTGCAACGAAAAAGTTAATTACAAGATTATCGCTGTGAAATGGAAACATGGCATTCAGAAGCATGACTAAGGATTAGGCATTTCAAAAAACAGAGACGCCGACCAGTAAAATGAAAATTGAAATTGACGTTTCGGTGCCTAGAACGGGGGCCTTGTTCACAATTTAATCACACCAAGAGGGTTCATCTTCAAAGCTTTTAAAAGATTTTAAAGACAAACCCTCTTGGTGTGATTCCACTGTGAATAAGGTAAAGCTTTTAACGACGAACCGTCTTGGTGTGATTCCATCGCGAACAAGGTCCCCGTTCTAGGCGCCGAAAGGTCAGTTTCAATTATCACTTTACTTGGCGTCTCTGTTTTTTTTAATGTATCCCCCTGGCCAGGCGGGATTCCGTCACACTCTTGACTTCATCAAGGATTAGGTACACAGTTTAATTTGGCAAGTGCATTTGCTGCCGGGATGGCAGATCGATCCGATCACTGGGCGTCCTCACAGATCCCCGTGCTGCTGGTGGCGTGCATGGAGACGGTGTCCTTCGTGTGGGGCTACGGCGTGGACCGGCTCCTGTTCGACATGAGCTTCATGGAGCAGGGCACGCTGAGCCGCTACTGGGTCCGCTGCTGGACCACGTGGACCCCGTGCGCCCTGCTCTGCGTCCTGGTGGCCACCTTCGGCGCCCTGCAGGACTTCGTCGCCGACCTCGAGAAGTACAACGTGCAGGCGAGGCTGGCCTGCCAGGTGGTGCTGGCCGGATCCCTGGTCGGCATCCCCTTCCTCACCATCACCTGGCTCATGGAGAACAACCTGGTACTACGCCGTTATTACGCATTGGGGTTACGGTCGCTGGGCTAAGCATAAGATAACGACGTCGGCTTCTGGTAGTTTTAGATTTTGGAATATTCTGAGCTCAGTAAGTTAACAACGCGGCCCTAAAAAACAACCAATACTACAGAATCGCAGGCCATAGAGAGGAGCGAGATTTGGTAATACTAAAAAATAAATGCCTTTGCGCCCTTTTGTTCGTTACAAAAAGGAAGTTCAATAAAACTTTGCTTGTCCGCTTGTCCTGTTCGTCTTCTGTCCCTTGTCCGTTTGTTGTCGCGCTACAAGCATCCCCTCAAACAAAAAGGAATATGAAAGAAATACGAACTTCTTGACATAAAAATGCGAGGACACACGCACACACACAAAAAAATGACAGCAGGGCTTCATATTAAGCAGGCAATGTTTATATGACCGTTTGAACAGCCCCGCTCAGCTTTGGCTGCAGTTGCCGCAGGAAGACTTCTTTATGTTTCGTAGGTGACAGCAGCCTTGTTAACTGCATATTTTTTTTAAGGTGACACGGAGGACAAATTGAGGTCGACCTGTTTCATCATACTGTTGGAATCTAACGACATAGATACCACTCTAGCAGAAAACGGAGCTTTTATGAGCTGGGTAGGTACAAAAATGAAAGGCAGATGTCGCCACTGCCGTCCGATTTCGCAGCTAAACTGCGTGCGTCGACACGGAATTTTCGCGGAGATCCCAAAGGCTATGATACCCTGCCAATCTCCTACACTGCCATTCACTTAGAAAGTGCGGCAGCTACTACTTGTCAAGTCGAATGGCGAGGAAATTTTTTAACTGAAAATTTTCAGCCATAAAGGCGTCTTTTGCGGCGGGCAAATATTAATATACACATAGACAGAAAGACCGAGAGAATCAATTTTGACTCAGAATAATAACATGACAAAGTTACTCTTAGCGTCCGTTTAAGGAATCTGTTGGGTCCGGAAACACCCGTCCCTCAATTCTAAACCTGGGGTTACTTGGCCCTTGAATGAGCCCCACAGCTGCCTCATTCGAAAGACGTCAATGTATTGTTTCCAAAGCCCGTCCATACATGCAGTAATGCCAGAACTATGGAGTCAGCCTCGAATGACGGAGCATGAAAAATAGAAAGAATGCAGGTGTCTAATTATTCAGTTTCAACTCTGCCATCTAAAAAACTCCACTTTGCAGCCCCATTGCCTAAACTAAGAAGGTTTCGGTTTCGGCTCCCTCCAAGACTGGAGCTGTTTATTTATTTGTTGATTTATTTATTCAAAATACCCCTAAAGGCTCTCACGGCTGAGGGTATTACACTGGGGTGATAGAAGCAATCGACCAAAAATACGTAGAAAACAAACCCCACAAAACCGACAAAAACAAAAAAACGCACCACAGGACAATGAAATAAAATACTCAGTTGTAATAATTCATCATTCAAGCGAAACTGAAAAACAAAATATACAAAAAGAGAAAAATGAGCAGATCAGCAGACAATGAAAAAGTGCACCCGGCCATACAACCTATACAACTTCATTGAAACAGCAGCATTAAAATGAAACAATGTGAATCGTCATTAATAAAAATACAAGGCAAAAAGACCCAATGCATTGTAATGGCAGAAGTTTGAAAAATTTATCTGGATGAGTGGCAGTCGCCACATGTGGAGGCAGAGCGTTCCAATCAGTCATAGTGCGCGGTATGAATATAAAAAAGAGCCAGAGAAACTTTACCCCGACCTTCCTACGCAGGATGTGAACCTGTCGCTGCTCCCGTGCGCCCACTGGGGCCCGCGGGAGGCGATCTACTTCCGCGCCTACCACGAGGCCATCAAGCGCTCCGACCTGCCGGCGCAGAAGAAGGTCCACAAGACGGACCGCAAGGAGACGGTGGCCGAGCGCTTCACCCTCTACCTGGTGCAGCACAGCCCCAAGTACATGGGCCGATTCATACGCACCGCGGCGGCCGCCGGGCCCGTCCGGCTGCTCCTCACTCGGCGAATGAGGGACCCGTTCCCCTGCGAGTAGCCCCCACCCCTTCCTGCGCAATAAATGTTGACGCGTTATTGAGATGATGGACGCGGCTGTGTTGCTTGGCAGTTTGATTTGGATAGCGGATTTTGGCACTCTTTGCATGGGAGCTGACCTGGTTTTTTCACGCTGCTAATAAGAACCTCGATGTTGATGTATATTGGTTAACAGAGAACGTAGAACTTCAACAGAGTGTAGAAGAAAGAATTTCATCTACTTGGCAGAGTTGCATGTTTTCTATTATATCTTACTAAATGACCTCTCATCGAACGTTCCTTGGATTCACCTTGATCCGTATCTCCATATTGATCCGAATCTTCGCGACTGAATTACACAAGCTGCCGTTGCCGTTTTGCACTCCGGACGGCTTCTATTGGAGTGTGTTCGTCTATACAAAAAGAATGCAATCGCTCCTTCGGGGAGCGGGGTAATGATTCATCATAACCATCATCGGCCTAACTGCGCCCACTGCAGTACAAAGGCCTGTCTCAGTTACATCCAGTTAACCGTGTCTTGCGCCTCCTGTGGCTACCTTATACTCGCAAACTTCAGTCTCTCATATGAACATATGACCCTTTGCCGCGCCCTGCGTCGTTTGCCTTCTTTTATAATCCACTCCGTTACCCTAAGCGGTCGTCACTTTTCTTTCTTTCGCATTATATACCGTGCCTATGGCCATGCCTCCTGTGCCATGCCTTCTGGCATTCAACCGGCCGCTTCCCATCCACATCGTGAAAGCGCTCGCTTCCCGGCGATAATCCTGGGGAGGGGGCGGAGTAGCCTTGACCCTCCAGCGTCGCAAGGAGTCAACTGCCCCCACGAGGGGTGCAAAATCGTCGCCGCCGCATTGCAACATGCCTGCGAACCACCGGCGCCGTGGCCACCTCGCCCGCAAAAGAAAAAGAAACGCAAGGCATCCGCGAACTTTTTGACGCACCCATGCTGAGATATCACAGCTATGCACACGTACATTGTTATGGTCGATGCACGATGTCACAATCGCGTTTTTAGGAATTCTTCGCCTGAGAGAGAAAAGATAGCACAAGCTAATCCATGGGTTGATAGAATAGTTAGCTACACACGTACTGGTGGGCGAGTTGGTTCGACATTCTTGCAAAAAAGCGTCGAAAAATACACAACACAGAAGAGGATACGGGACACACCCGTAGGCGCACTAACAACAGATGGCTTATTTCTTGTCGCACGGAATAAATGCATGCGGGCAAGTAATAAGCACCCAGAAACTGACTCATAATGTACAGCGTGCAAAAAAGCACGATCGATGCATATAATCCCCGTTCTATACGCACCAAACCCAAGGTATGCGAGCTCGTTTGCCGATAAACACATTGAGGGATCACTGACCGCTAGTGTTTTTTTGGATGCTGTGCATGATGAGTCAGTTCCCGGGTGCTTATCACTTGCCCAAGCACATTTATTCCGTGCAACAAGGACTAAACCATCTGTTGTTAGTATACCCGTGTCCTCTTCTCTTGTCTGCCATGTATTATTGGCGCCTTTTTGCAAGGAGAAGAGTTAGGCAATATGAAACGATTGACTTAGTAGGTGGCATTGTGTCAGTGTTAAAATCTCAAGCAAGGATATAGCCACTCCTCCGAGTTCCAAGTTTTCAAGACCTTATCGAGCTCAATCAAGAATGAGGATGTACTGCTAGAGGGGCGCGTATAATTGCCAACAACACTAAGGGCAAGTGCTAGGCGCTTGTTCATATAGCCACAGTTTCGGCGTGTTCGAAAGAGGCATTGAACTTGGAAACGCCGTAGGAAATGTGAATGTAAACAGGCGTTCCTCCGCCACTCTTCTTTTGCCGCCTGCTGAGTAGTGCTCCGGTGAGACACGTGCTCATTCTCGCCGTCTCTGCAAACCTTCACAGTGCAAGGGTGGGTGCGTGCCAAATCCAGATTCTAAAGGTAGTGCATGTTCGCTTACCTTTTCATTCATGCACCTCCTGGTTTGTTCGACGTAAACCCGGCCAGAGCTGACAGCAATCCTGTAAATGAGGACGGCAGCACTAGGGACCTCCCGATTTTGATGGTCTTCTAGTGATGTGCCACAAGACCTTTTAGAACGGTGGCTCTAAGCAAAAGCCACTTGCCATACCGTGCCTGATGTGACCTTTTTTAGAGCGCAGCTCTTTGGCGTCCGTTCCTAGGTTTCGCGTCGTCGTCGGCGTTGTCGTCGGCCTCGTAACCAGCACCGCCCCCCTTTCATCCCCCCAGCGCTAGCAGCGACCGACTGATACCGCTGGATGCCGCTGACGCCGCTAGAGAGTCAAGATAACGTGACTGCATAGAACACCGTCGCCGCCATGCAGAAAGAGGAGGAAAGGGTCCCCCCCCCCTTCTGTTCTTGTGTGGCGGATAGGGTGCTCTTCAGTTGCCGACGCGCCGGTTATTTCACGTAGGCCCCGGCACGTCGACGAATACGTGACCACCTTCCCACGGCTAGACCTGGTTCTTAGCGCTGCGGAAGCGAGGGTATCATATTGTTTGTGTCGGCATCGGCGGCGTTGTCCCTGAAACCAACTCCGCAGCTGGGGTTGACTCACTATCGAAAAGGTGAAACAGCTTATTTGCTGCGCTCAAATTTCGCATTAGGAAGTAACGTAATCGTCGGTAATTTTTTTTAACCTTGAGAAGCATAGCAACAGACTGGCTTTGACAGATTGACCTTGGCTGATTTGGACCAAAATAAGTTACCAACCATAATGATGGTCCCCGACACGATACCTTGAGAAGCACAGATTGAAGATTGACTGTGACCGATTGACCTTGGCTGATTTCGACCAAAATAAGTGTCCAACTTTAATGACTGTCCCCGACACGATAGCGACCTCCATATTTGGCCCAGGTCATTGCCAGAAGGCTATTTCGCAACCTCTGGGTATCATCGGGGTTGAACCCACCCTAACTTTTTTGACCTATTCATCGACCAGTCTGCGCGGTTCCGAAAGATAATGTGCAGCGGAAAATAGAAGATCCAAGTCAAACCAGTCCTGTTGATACTCAATGAACGGAAGGTATCACCCAGAACCTCTTTTTTTTAAAGGGGTGGAGACATCAAATTTCAAGGTTGTACAAAAGACTGCGATACGTTTCCTTTGTATGCGAAGACCATAAGAGCGAAATATAAAATTTAAGGGAGGTCTAGAACATATTTTAATTGCATTTTAAAGTTTGTCAAAATGCTCACTCTTGAAGTCTGAGCCATCGCTAGTGCATCAATGTGACGTAGGAACAGAGAAGAAAACACAAGCAAGTATTTCCTACGTCATTGCATAGTTTTCTGACGTACGGGACCAAGTTTTGCGGTTTCGCGGCCTAGCAACCTTGGTTACGAGTGCTCACGAGTCTTTTTTTTTTCTGCACGCTCGCGAGTGCCACGGTGCTTTACGCCCGCGGCGTTGAGGCGATGTCGTTGCCGAAAGATCCACTTTTGCACAGGCATATTGCCGGTGCTCTAATCTAGGAAGCATTCTCTGGTATCATGGATGTTATGTATTTTCTTGTGCGAACGTGAAGTACGCCGAGCATGCCGGCCGGCAGGCCGGCCAGCCTGGATCCCGTCTGCCGGCGTCATAAAAACGAGCTAAAGTGTGTTCTTGACGTAAATAATAAACCCTGGGATAAGAAATGTGAAAAATGTGTCATTTTTGAGGATCGCTGACCAATACTGAGCTGCTGGCAAAGGTAACGACTTTGATACGAGCAAACTTCTTGCCACAACCGCCTCGCAGCTGCCGCTGGCCCGACGTTGGGATCCGGCTCGCCTGGCGCCCGCTCGCTTCGCTGCCGAAGGCGTCGCGGAGATTTACCATACTATTATTTTATTGTGACATGATGCTGTTGACAGTAAAGCGATGTGTCAAGTAGGCCTTTTATTATAGCGCAGGCGACTTCCGAAGCGCCGGCCGCTGCGGCTTCGATGCGAAAGAGGCTATAGGCTGTCGTGCCGGCGCCCACATTTCGCTGGCGGGCCTGTCTAAACAAGCGCTGCGCGCTCGCCGACGCTCAAAGCAGGCCCAGACTTTCTCGGACAAGTCGCGACATGCAGCGTGACTCATCCCGCCGACGCGGCGCCGACACGGACCCTTCCTCCTCTCCTCCTCTCCGTCGGTGCGAATTCCTCCGACGCTCGCCGGCTCTCGACCATTGGTCTAATTTGAACGGTGGCCAGTGATTGGAGGATTTGAACGGCTGGCGGCCGTAACCGTTACCAGCGGCTATAAAAACGGAGCCGCGCTGAACCCGAGCAGCAGACGGGCAGCAGAAGAGCCATCACGCCGGAGCTACGCTCGCCGCCGGGGCCGCTCTTCTTCTTTGTGCTTGCCCGTGGTGCTCTTGGCCCTTGTATCATGTAAAAGCCCTTGTACATACTGTACATAAACGTCCTTTTACTCACCGTCGCCTCGACCGTTCCTTGGCTCGGACTCCCAGTCCTAATAGTGGATGGCAGCTGCGGAATCGACCGGCGTCAGCTACCTCGGCGCCGTGAGTGCCTGATGTTTTCCCCTCAATTCGCCAGACTGCTCTAGCACACGTGATTGTAGTCTAGAGTAGGGCTGTGTGTGTAGCACTGTAGAGAGCTTTGCTGTTTCGAGCCAAGTCGGAGCGCTTTGAAACGAAAGCTGGTGCAGAGGGAGTAAACGAGGCGTTTTTGGAAAGAATTACTTGCGCGTGTCATGCTAGTAGCGCTATAGTAGTGAACGGCAAGGGAATTCTAAGGAAAGGGCAAACTACAAGAGGCTATTGTGCGCGATGGAGAACTTCAAAGTGAAGGAACTCATCGAAATTTGTGAAGAGTTGGGCATTGATTTGGGCCCCGCAAAACGAAAGCATGCGATTCTCGAGATCATGCGAAAGGAGAATGTAACGGCTGAGGAAGCCAATGAGGCCTGGGAAGAGATCACAGAACGCCGTGAGCACGAAGAGGCTGAAAAGCAGAAGCAGCTTGAGCGCGAACAGGCAGAACGTGAGCGCGAGGAGGCAGAAAAACAGAAGCAGCTTGAGCTCGAAGAGGCAGAAAAACGGAAGCAGCTTGAGATAAAACGGCATGCTCGCGCTAAGAAACTGATGGACCTGGAGCTTGAAGCGCATGAGACCGATTTCGAAAGATATAAAACATTGTCCGCTCTGCATGAGACTAACGGTCAACAGCTGAGAGACAGGCCGCAGCCCTTCGTGATCGCCGAAGATATGGCGAAATATTTGGCGGAGTTCGAGCGCGTCTGTGAGAGAAAGCGCGTTGAGCGGAATGGTTGGGCACAGAAGTTGGTAGCCCTGCTTTCCAGCGAAGCGTATGACGTTGTCAAGCGCCTGTTGGACGACGGCTTGGCGGACTACGATGAGCTGAAAAGCTTCTTACTGACGAGATATAACGTGTCACCGCTGGACCTTCGCCAAAGGTACCTGCGAGAGAATAGCACCCCATCGTTTAACGATTTTCCCTACCAGTTTAAAGCCGACATTTTAGAATGGCTCGAAAATGCGGAAGGGTCGGAAGATCGTGACGCAGAGGTAGAGTGCGTAGCTGTAGAGCAGAGCTGCCAGTGCGGCACAGAGGAACGTAGTCCGTACGTGGCAGATGTAACTGCTGCTGTAACATTGGGAATTGCCCCGCATTCGCCAACTGAGAAAACCTCTACACCATCGGATAAGGTAGTCACAGCATCGGACGATGCACTAACAGAGGTCTCGCCCATTGAGATTGTGGCGGAGTTACCGGAAAGCGAATCTCCTAGCGTGTCGAAAGCAGGAGAAGTTGCCGAACAGGGCAGAGAGGACGTCCGTCTGGACATTAATGAAAACGCTTGCGCCGACGCAAGCGAAGTAGATGAGGACGGCACACCATGTTGTGCAGCGCGTTCGGCAGAGATGCAGAAACCCGACACTTACGATCAACGGAAGCTGGCGCATGTAGAGTTTGCGGACGCTGAGTTGTGCGTTAGTGTCTCTGGCGAGGAATGCGAAACGAGTCCCGTGCTTTCGCACTGCTCTGAGCTTTGCGACATTCCAGAAAGCAGCTGCAGTAGCGGGAACACCGCGACTGAGTGCACAGCCGACCCTCAACCGAAATTGGCTGAAACGCGTCAGGAGCATGACGAGAGCTGTGTGTCAGCAGTAATGTCAGTAGAAAACACTGGTTCGTCTGCGCCTGAAGAAACTAAGGTGCTGGACGACAGTGGAGAACAGAACGTTCCAGACGACATAGGGGCGGTAGACGTCAGCCCGTCCGAGAAAGATGAGGACGAATGCGCACTCAGAGACGCTGACAAGGAAGAACGCAGCTTTGAGGAACTTAGTGAAGGCGCCAAAGACAGGTCTGATCTAGGTGGCACATATGAATCAGCTGACAATCAAAGCGACGTTGTCAGAGAGCAGAAACTTAGGCGACGGAAGCAGAATGTGCTTCCACAGGCGAATATGAAAGGAAAGCTCACGATAGAAAGCTGCAGCCGGAAGAAAAGGAACCGCCAGTTCAGGAATGTGAGCTATCGCCACAATGTGATAGCGAAACAAGAGAAACAGTGCTACCGTCGAAAGGAGAGGAAAGGCAAGCTCAAGAGAGAGAGCTGTCACCGAAAGACGATGGAAGGCAGGCAAAAGAAAGAGTGGTGCCGCCGAAAGATGAAAGGCAGGCATAAGAAAGACAGGCGCCGCCGAAAAGAGAGAAAGGGCAAACGCGCGAAAACGGGTTTCCACAATCGGAAGCGCCAGCGTAGCCGGCAAAATGACTTCAATAAAGTCAGTCACGTTGTCAGCCCTGAAACTAGCGTCAGAACCAGAGCTAAAGAAATGTGCGAGGCATTACTATCGCGCAAAGCGAAGCGCATAAGTGTGTCGGGGCACATAGGTCTGGGCAGTAGAATAAACTGCAAAAAGAAATCGTGCAAACATTCGCGCAGAAAAGTGCACCAAGGCACCAAACCGAGATTCAGGAGAGCGCTGCCCGGGAGGCGAAAAATTAAGGAGCGGGACAAGTGTGAATCTTGCCGCCAGCACGGAGAGAGCGAGACGCGCAAAGGCACGTGCTCTCATGCGGGCTCTCGCTTTCCGCTGCATTCACGGGAGAGACCGCGCTCCCACAGAAAGCGGCACGCGCGCGCAAGGAAAACGCGAGTACGGCTCAAAGAGCGAAAGATTGTACGAGGCCGCAGTGACAGGGGCAAGAAAATTGCCAAGAAGAAACCGTCTAAGCGCTCAGCCAAGCACAGTTATCGCGATAGAAAGCCGCGATTCGAAATGACGCCACTTAGTAGGCGTAAAATCAAAAGGCCGTGTAGAGGCGAACTACACACCGAGCGGAAAGGCAAACGGATGCGCGAGAAAGTCAAGACTCGTGCAAGGTCTGACTTGCCCCCACGAACAGAGAGAAAGAAAGAACGGTCCCATCGGAAGCGTTGCGCACTCGCTATGGGACGTCGCGACTGGCGCGCGAAGCGCAAAGAAAGGGACAAGTTGCCAGTCTATGAAAGCGAATCGCTCTCGTACTGTAGCTCCCGTAGAAACTGGAAAGACAAGTACAGAGAGAAAGAAAAGCGCGTATACCGCGAAAGAGGCAGAGACATTAGCTACCGCGGTAGTAGAGAGAGAGAGAGAAAAGCGCAGCACAGCGAAAGAGGCAGAGTCACTAGTTTCCGCTGTAGCGGGTGTCGTTTACCGTCCGTTAGAGGCGAGGAAAACGCGAACGTAGACGCACTAAGCCGTGTGTTCTAAGCAAGGCTGGCTTCGCCTCCTCGTGACCTACATTTTGTCTCTTCGCGAACAGCTGTTAAGTTCGCTCGTAGATCGGGGAAAAATTTATGTCCTCATTTGTGGCCTCAGCTGAGTGTTTTCCTGGCCGAGTGATCTCAAGAGAGCAAATTGACTTTGCATTCATTTTATTCCGTGCGTGACATGTGTTTGATACTTCGTTTGAGTTAATTACTTTCAAGTTCTTGTATCCCACATGTGTCTCTTGTAGAAGAGGGAACAAAAAGGGGACAGAAATATAGCCAGCAGAGTTTTTTGTGACATTGAAGTCTGGTGTTTTGACGGGTGACGGAGGGCACTTGCTCGTGTTGGGTGTTGCCTGTTGTCGGTCGGTTCTTGGCAACCTGCAGAACGATCAACGACCGATGCTGAGAAGCAAGCTCTTCCGAAGGACCGAGCGAAGCTGATCCAGTCACCTGGGCGACAAAGCTGCGGAGCAGTGATCCTGTACTGACGAGCGGGACCCGTTCTCGGAAAGGAGCCTGGAGCTACCTGCGGCTGAACACCGGACGAGAACTTGGAGGAGCCTGGCGTACGAGCGCGCCCCGCATCCGAGCCACGCGGAAGTAGCTCGTCTTCGTGGCGCATTGTCTGGCGGCGGTGGTGCTGTCGTGCCGGCGCCCACATTTCGCTGGCGGGCCTGTCTAAACAAGCGCTGCGCGCTCGCCGACGCTCAAAGCAGGCCCAGACTTTCTCGGACAAGTCGCGACATGCAGCGTGACTCATCCCGCCGACGCGGCGCCGACACGGACCCTTCCTCCTCTCCTCCTCTCCGTCGGTGCGAATTCCTCCGACGCTCGCCGGCTCTCGACCATTGGTCTAATTTGAACGGTGGCCAGTGATTGGAGGATTTGAACGGCTGGCGGCCGTAACCGTTACCAGCGGCTATAAAAACGGAGCCGCGCTGAACCCGAGCAGCAGACGGGCAGCAGAAGAGCCATCACGCCGGAGCTACGCTCGCCGCCGGGGCCGCTCTTCTTCTTTGTGCTTGCCCGTGGTGCTCTTGGCCCTTGTATCATGTAAAAGCCCTTGTACATACTGTACATAAACGTCCTTTTACTCACCGTCGCCTCGACCGTTCCTTGGCTCGGACTCCCAGTCCTAATAAGGCCTAGCGACGACCGGGGCAACCAGGCAGGAGAAGAGCTCGTCGCCCGGAGCGCCCGCGAGCGATGCCGTTGCCGAAAACTCGAAACATAAGCAGGCATCCTTTGTCGCTGCTCGAGCAGTCTTTCTGATAACAAGGCGATCTTGTCTTTTCTTATGAGATTTGTACACCATCCCAAGCACCGCTCAGGCACGGCGGCCAAGTGCGACACTGGTTGTGGGCGGAGCTTGGGTAGAGCGGCGCAGCGATGCTCACCGCTCCGTGTCTCTGCTTGCAGCGGGGACGTTCGCAAGCGACGATCGGTGCGGCGCGTCGGCCAAGTGGCCATATGGCTTGATGAATGTTGCTGCGCGTGCATTTATTTGTCTAAATAATGATTGCACTTCGCGCTCTGAGCTCGCTACTTGCTTTTGGTCGGCGAATGTTCTCGCTCGGCCACCGATCTGCCCAAGACACGTCGGCCGACGGGTCTCGTCGGCATCTTTGGTCGCCGGCGTTGACGACGCTTGGTCGCTGGGGCGTCGTCGTCGTCGTCGTCGGTGCAGTGTGACTGGCTAGACGGGGAACGACCAGGTTGGCCGACGCGACCGTCGGCGTCGCTGTCGCTTCGGCATCGGGGTCCCGTCGGCCTAATGTGAACGCGCCTGAACTGCGCGCTGGTCCCAGGCTGCCCTAGTTGTCGCTAGGCCAAGGTGGTTTCGCTTCGAAGCTGCAGTTGACGGCGCTTTGGAAGTCGACTGTGCTGTAATAAAAGGCCTACTCTTCACATCGCTTTAGTGCGAACTCGTCCCATAATAGAAGATAAGTTCGATTTCCACGATGTCTTCAGCAACGGAGCTAGCAGACGAGCAGCGTCGAGCTGTCGGGATAGGACAACGTCGGCGTGAGGTCGGCGCTGTTGTCGGCAGAGTGTGTCACACGGGTCGGCCAACGGCTGTTATCTCGGCGACACGACGGCGATGCGCTCGTCGGGCGACGACCGGCGCTTGGTCGGCGTCTGCGCAGTGTGACAGACGCGCCGAAGGCACAAAAATCGCTGCCGCCGACCATCGCCAGACTGAAATCGGCCGATTGTCGACCTAGTGTGAACGCGCCTTTACCATTTGACGTTGCCTACACGCTCGGCGTTCGCAGGCACAATCTGAGCTGCGTCGGGCCTTACGGCTGCCTCCTCTTCGGAAACGCTGGCCAGCGGATCAAAAATGAAGTGCTTGTCGGGGTTCGAACCGCGGCGTCTTCTTCCTCGTCTGCGTCATCCCGCGATTGCTCATAATCGGTGTCTTCGCTGAAATAACTCTTCTTGCCGACTCGGAGCTGTTCGGCATTGTGACTTGCCCTCCGCCCGGCTCTCCGTGTTTACGCGCACCACGTGCGTGTCAAGCAGACGACATGCCTACAACGACGTCACGGCTTTCCGGACCCACGTGACAACGCATTGTCTGGTTTTTTACGTCATGTAAAAGCCTGGCAAAACCTGGCAACTACGAACCGAAACCGAAACTGCTGGGTACAAATAATGCTATTATTAATTATATAATGCGAGTTCATACTTCTAAGATGGTGTTCCATGCTCACTGCATCGCTACGCATTATTTACAACCCAGAGGTACAACACAAAAATGTGGTGTCTCTACCCACTTAAGCTTATGGGGCTGCGTTATAACAGAAACGCGTACACAAGAATGCAAAAATATTAGCTGCTGAAGTCAAAACAGAGGAAGGCATCCGCTTCGTCACAGTGAAATAGCGTTGGTACTCGGCGTCTATGAAATAAAATGCTATCGTTCTGCTGCCCCCGTTTCCAGAGTACAGCAAGCAGACACAAATTCGTTGCCCATACTCCTGGTTTCTTGAGCGGAAGCTCTTCGGCAAGTAGTCTTCCACGGCTTGGACGAGATATAATAGAAAACCATCCTCCATCAATCTCTCGATATGCGGAGAAAAACTTTCTCTAGTGTTGTGCTAGCACGACTTTGATCATGCTGACCGAAGGCGTGAAGAAGCCAAGTCCCTTTTGACGCGCTTAGAATGGCATGAATCGAAAGGAAGAATCTGTTTTGTAGACCTCGGCATGTATTCCCAACACATAGGGTCGACCCTTTCAAGACTCAGCCGTAAATTGCGAAACTGGGCGGAATCACATTGTGCAAGCTAAGCAGTGAAGCCCACCGATGTAGAGCAAGTAGTGAACACGGTCATAAATGCATCTGCAACGGCTTACGTGGCATTCTGGCCGCGCGCTTGGAGAACCGGAAGGAGGTCGTCTAAGCAACTGTCGACTACCTACAACCACGTCTGCAGCCCTTAATTTCTGCTTCAGGCTTCTGTCGCCAGTGGGCTAGTAATATTTCAGTAAGGACTGGCACCACCCACAAGCCGATTGATGGGGCCCTCTTTTTGCACAGAGACTTTTTGGCCGTAAGTGACAACTTTTGATTCCAAATAGCGCTTCAGAAGCTCTAGAAAGGAGTCCATCGAAATAGCAATCACATTGAGGAAACCGATGCACCCCGAACTCCTTATAACCTCCTGTACAGCCTAAAAAGAGTTCATTGTGAGGAATTACCCCAGCGCTGGCTCAGTGGCTTTGGCATTTGGGTTCTTATTCCAAGGCCGTGGGTTCGATCCGGCCAAGAGTGCGGTATTTAGACGGAGGTGAAGCACAAAAACGTCCGTGCGGTGTGCGATCTCCCCGTTAAAAAATCCAGGGTAGTCTAAATTAATTGAGAGCCCTCCTTTATGGCCTCCCTCGTAGCCAGTGTGGCACTTTGGGTCGTTAAGGCCCTACAATTTCCATTTACAATCTTGAAGGTAACAGCACGAAAGACGAGGACGAAAGAGGGAGGAACAGAGGGCTCACAACTGAAGTTTATTTCCAGGAAACACGTGACGTGAATATCAAGGAAGCGCAGGCAAACAATCAGACAACCAAACACAACGCACGTGTTGCTACGTGGGATCAAGGAACACGACTTCCTTATCATACAGACAGATAGTTAGCTTGCTGACGTGCAAACTGAACAATCTATAACCAACTCACCCGCTTATCAATTGCAATAATTTATCATTGTATGGAATTAAATAAAAATACGGGATGATCAGATATATAATGCGATAATTCTGCAAAAGCAGTTGGATTTACCCTCGATTATTACTTTGATGTTTTTTTTACTCTGCTGAATGCTCTTACTGTAAGATAGGGCTTCAAACACGCGAGAAAATTTTTGCGGAGGATGAAGGTGGGCTGAGGTTGGTCGAGGGTGGCGACGGTGTGTGCGTGGGAAGCCCTCAAGCTATACGGGGTAGGATCATCATCATCATCATCATCAGGTCATCATCATCAGCCTGACTACGCCCACTGCAGGGCAAAGGCCTCTCCCATGTCTCTCCTTAACCCTGTCCTTCGCCAGCCGCGGTCACCATATTCCCGCAAATTTATTAATCTCATCCACCCACCTAATTTTCTGCCACCCCGTGCTACGCTTGCCTTCTCTTGGAATCCACTCTGTTACCCTTAAGGACCAGCGGTTATCTCGCCTTCGCATTACATGCCCTGCCCAAGCCCACTTCTTCCTCTTGATTTCAACTAGGATATCATTAACGCGTGTTTGTTCTCACACCCACTCTGCCCGCTTTACACCTATCATTTTCCTTTCCATAGCTCGCTGCGTTGTTCTTAACTTAAGCTGAATCCTCTTTGTTAGCCTCCACGTTTCTGCCCCGTAGGTGAGTACCGGCAAATTCCAATGGCCGCCTGTCAAGAGCCAATGATTCTTAGCACACTCCACTGCGTTACAGGTCTGAACGACATCCCGGCCAGCTGCTCCGCAGCCACTGGGGACTGAGGGCCGAGGGTTAGTTGGCTTGTTCATAGAAGGTTGCGGCCAAGTACTACACCAGGGTGGCCAAATCCGGCTCTGGTGAGGAAGCGCGTTGTCGGCTTTATTCACCGAAACCAGGCCGCTTCTTAAAGGTGGAGGCTGCTCACTTGGGCTGGAGGCTTCATTTTAACTGACGTCACATTTCCGGGTAGCGGGAAGGCGCTAGCGCGCTTTTGCAGTAAAAAACTTTCTTTGACGTCCCCTGAAATCGTACTGTTCAACCCTGGCGGTCCGTTCTGAAGACCAGCAGCCGCAGACTCTTAGTTGCTGATTCTGCAAGGATCTTCCTGGGTGAGATCGTTGAGATCACGCTGGAGGTACTTGCGGGCTCGCACTAGTGTCTCGTCTCCTGCAGCGTTATTAACTCAATAGCGTTAAAGACCCGCTACGCTCCACAACATATAAATACCAGCGCAAAGCAGCAGGACACACGACGAAGAAGCAGGACACACAAGCGCTGACCTCAGCGCACACTCAGCGCTTATGTGTCCTTGTTCTTCGTCGTGTGTCCTGCTGCTTTGCGCTGGTATTTATATGTTATGGATCACCAACTAGCCCGCACTCTTAGCCTACCGTTACGCTCAAAATCCGGTGCCGGCGGCGGCGTTGTCTGCGTTGTGAGAGAAAAATTATAGGCATGGCTCTAGCAGGAGGTCGCCAGAGTGCAACCTAGGTGGCAGGTGGTCCACCTAGGTGACTTGACCTGCCCACTGGACAACCGGCCCACTGGATGATGAGCAACCTGCTCACCGTGGCAGGTGGCAGTTGAATTGCTGATTGGTCGCTCGGGAAGCGCAACCTGGGCCGCACAAGGCTCACCGTTGGGAGCACCTGCCATCGCAGGGCAGTACGTGGCTCATCGCTTAACCGCTGCACCACTGCGCCAGGAAGGGTGTGAGGACTCCCAGAGATCAGTGAATGTAAAGCATAGAATGACCTTGTACGCGCATGAGAATTAACCCATTAGGCTATCACGTCATACCCTTGAGGTGGAGCTTAAAGGGATGCAACGAATTTAAAGTCGCTTGTAAATACTTGCAATGCATATAAAGTTATAAATGATGCTAAGAAGCATTCACACCAAGTATGAGTCTTCGGAACTGAGCCGGCAATTTATTGCGAATTTTTTAAAACTGCATTTTTTACAATTCTCTGGCCGATTGGTGTCTTCGTAGTGACCGATTTTTAAACCAAAATCAGGAAAAAAAGTTGGAGGCTTATCAAGGTTAAGCCCAGTGGATGTGAAGCAGCCTTCGTTTTGCATTCTTATTATTAACATCCTTAGCGTTTAGAGGCATCTTGACCGCATACACGCCCGGCGCAAAGACGCTGGCGCGGTTGCGGGCACAGAGACTGACGCGACGGCGGGCGCGCGCCGCTTCATCCCTGGCGTGACGTCACATATCACGTGATGCAGCGATGGTGGCGCCGCCGCCGCGTCGCGCGCGACGGCGCGAACCGAAGCGTGGAGGCCTCCGTCGGGCGACGTCCGACGGCGCGATATGAGGCCCCATCTGCAGCCGGTGTGACGTCATCACGTGACGTCACATCATGTGATCTCACTTCAAGGTCAATGGTGGCCACCGCAGGGCGTCGTGCTTCGCATAATAGACGTCAATAGTCCCGTGCCATCGGCAGGCCACCACACGCTGTCATTCGCAGGAGCCACGGCAGACACGACGTCACGCCCACACTTCCGGTGGCCGTGAAAATCGTCTGCTCGCGCCGCTGCGCGACCCCCTCGGGCAAGCGCGAGCCAGGGCATTCCCTTCGCACATATGGTACTAATTTACCTCTGCCGCCTCTTTCTGTCGGGAGTTCGGAAGCCACTCACAGTCCGTCCGAGGCGAAGAGAGACCGGAGAGACGCTGCCGACGCTGCTGCTGGGGTGCTGGGTACGACGACCGCAAGTCGCAAACCGAACGTCAGCGAATGACGTATTCATGGGCGGGGCCCAGTCGCAGAGCTGTTCTCTTTATTTTTTAGCGGTGCCCCGCGTGTACGAGTTGAGGGGGGGGGGGGGGGGGGGGGCAGGAGGAGGATAATTTTTGATCGTCTATAACAGGGGTTCTCAAACTTTCTTGCTTGGAGGAACCCCAAAAGCCTTCAGTAAGTTCCAGGGAACCCCCCCCCCCCCCCCTCCACCCCGCTTTCACTTACCAGCAATGTTGCCGAGTGCATTTTTGCAAAGAGAGAGTTGCAAAAGTTAAATGTTTATGGCGCCGATTAATACAAATACTAATGTGATGGGTGGTACTGCTTCCCTTTTGAGAGCAAGTCAAAGCGTGGCTCAGCAGCACTCAGAGCCAGTCTCATATCAGCTGCCGGGTCAGGGCCAGTGAGGGTTCTCGCGGAACACAAGAAGACAGCCCGCGGAACCCCTGTGTTCCGCGGAACCCAGTTTGAGAACCCCTGGTCTATAATGTCGTTGTTATTCATGCTAGCTCAAAAATTCTTGCGCTGGGGTGACGAGTGACGGAATGCCTATCGCCCGTTTACTTTACGTAATCTCGGTTAATTTATTGCGTAGTCCCTTTAAGTGTCTCCTCCAATTTTTCGAGAGAAACGTAGCTGCCGTGAGCGAATGATTTGTAAGAGAGTTAGAATGTTCGTTAGGAAGGTGAGGACTTGGTGGTTTTGCCACCACCTAGATTCAAAAGCGATTTCCATGACCTCCGCCCGTCCTCCCGTCGGTCCGAACGTTGCCTGGTTCGTTCGTACACCTGCCGACCTCAGTGGCTGTGGAAATCGGATGCTGAGAATGATTTCACGAATTTAATTTCCAAAGTGGCGGTAGCATTTTTACCGAGGCGAAATGCTAAAAGGCCCATGAAGTGAGATTTCAGCGCGAACACCGGGCGATCGAAATCGATCCGAGACTTCGCACATTTCATGCCATATAATTCAGAGTTGTATTAGTACGTGAATATCTATTAACGTTTTAAACCGCAATATATAAAGCGCTATAAGTGAAACTACGCACAAGCTGGGGAAAGCTGACGTAATAAGCAGAATCGCCAAATTAGCCTTCCTTTTCGCAAACACCTTTGACGCCAGATTATCGCTTGAGAGCAGAAATATCTGCCGTTATACTCTACTCTAGGCAGCTGTTTTCTATGGTAAATCCAACTTTAGAAATAGTATTATCGCCATTTGACTTCTAACACACCTGCGTTGAAAGTCCTGTCGACCAGCAATATTTGTTTATTGGACCAGTCTGTGCTCAAAAAAGAAGCCAAGTACCTTGGCGGTTCTTAAAGACGAGTTGCGCACACATAGGAGACCGACACATAAGAACACTGGAAGAATGAAAGAGCGCAAAAAGCAGATACAAAGTAGATACAAAGTAGCGCGTGAGCTTTTAGAAGTGTACCACATCAACGGAAAACGCGATAACTGCATCAGTGATACTTCCGTAATGCTGTAAATGCGAAAAAGAACTTCCTGCACGGCTTTTGTTGGCCTGTGTCCAAGCTTGATTTGCCTACCTTCTCTCGTTTTACCTCTTTAGACACGTATGCACACTGCCTATATAAGCCTCAGTGCTGTTAATAAATCCAATTGATAGTTTGCGCTCTTTCCGTCTTCCTGTGTTCTGTCTTTTATGTGAGCGCAGCTAGTCTTTGACAACAACCATGCACCAACTAGCCCAGCAAGAAGTTCTTCTCAAATGCCTTGGCGGTGACGGTACTGGGAAGTGCACCGAATTACTGTGGAAGTCGTAAAGGCCGCAGCGCGCTCTCTTGAAATCTAAGCAAGACTCTGGACTTTCCTTTAAACGTGCTGCGGGAACAGTCCCGAACAGCGTAGCATCGAACGTGCGTGATCGTGATCCATCGGGAACAATTAGTCGCGATTAGTTATCCTCGAAAGCATAACTTACCCCCAAGCGCCGGGCGGAAAATGGTAAGACTGCGCGGCGCGTGCCAAAAAAAAAAAAAGTCATGCGTCTTGAATACGAAACAATACCAAAATTATCCCCCTTTTAAGATGAATAGGCCCCATATGCCTAAAAAAAAGAAGAATGAACTGAAAATACACAGAAAGGGAAAGGCAAGAGGAAAGTAAATCACAGTGTCCATTACAGCTCACAAATCGTGGTTTTTAGAGAACGACACGTACCATACTCGCTTGCACGCTACATCGTTGAGATGACGCTGTCCCAACAAAAATGACTTCGGACCTCAGGTCACCGAGCCGTCGAAGCATCTTGTACGGGCCAAAATCAGCAGCGCAACAATTTTGCACTGAGTATTCCGTGGCGCGAACAGATACCGACGCCTATCTATGGTCCCGGGGCTTGAACTGCGTGTTGCGTCTTCGTATACGGACTTCGGACATCACCTGTTAGTTGTAGGCATGTGGAGATATAGAACTCTTTCTTGTAGGTGACACTCTTCAGCAGATACCTCGAACATGGTCATGGCTGCGACAGCGCTTGTGTGTATGCTTTTTTCTTTCCATACTTCCTTGCCTCCAACTATGAAGCCGCTCCAAACTCGCACATTTCATGCAAGCGGTTAACTGGGGTCATCTGCGTCGTATTTTCGACAGGGATGTTGTAGGCGAAGAGGACGTACGATGGCACTTATTGTCTTGCCTTCGATGTCTATACGTATCAGCAAGCTATGGCTGCTAGACATGCGCACACATGTCCACTGTCTTGGACACTACAAGCGCTGACTCGCAACTAAGGTTTATTAGAAAAACAGAACAAAATATATACAGGGATGTTGTAGGCGAAGAGGACGTACGATGGCACTTCTTGTCTTGCGTTCGATGTCTATACGTATAAGCAAGCTATGGCTGCTAGACATGCGCACACATGTCCACTGTCTTGGACACTACAAGCGCTGACTCGCAACTAATGTTTATTAGAAAAACAGAACGAAATATATACTGTAACCACCCACGACTGCGTACTGTTGTGTCTCTACCCCCC
This sequence comes from Amblyomma mixtum, assembly GCF_055824585.1. Lineage (NCBI taxonomy): Eukaryota > Metazoa > Arthropoda > Arachnida > Ixodida > Ixodidae > Amblyomma > Amblyomma mixtum. The sequence goes on from NC_143020.1 coordinate 19,164,839, forward strand.
CCCCCCCCCCTAACTCTCTTTGTGTGTCCCCGTCACACCTGTATCCACTTAGGCCATGCCCAGAGGCAGTGCGTGGTTCTGCGAAAGTGGTGGTTCTCTGTGCACGCGCTCCCATGCGACCTGAAAAGACAGGTGGAACCAAACACGAGGGATGCATTCGACTCCTGGATTCCACGTACCTCCACTTCTGCCTAACTGCCACGACGTGTTTTTCCGTAGTTCCCCTTAAACGGCACCCAACGCAGCAGTATTGACCCTGCGACTTTGTGTGTGCATCTGCCAGGGTGACATGACTCCACGCCTGCTGCCACCTGCGGAGACGAGCGTCTGCCATTCAACCGCGCCTCGCTCTTTTGTCAACAGCGGGGTGACGCCGCAGCAGGTGTTCGCCTTTAGGGCATTTCCTTGAAACAATATATAGGATCCACCTGGCCGGAAACGACTAGCCCGACAACACGCTCTTCTGGACACTTCCGAGTATCAAAGTGCCTTAGCCGAGGAAGACGACGAAGCGGGGAACGACCTTGGAGCACCCGGACGAAGTCCCTACGATTGGTCGGAAAAGGCGGGAAGATCTCGGGAGGGTCTATTTAAAGCGCTCGACACGTTCATCGAGAGCGATGCCCTGAGCTATTCCCTGAGCGATTCCCTCAACGTTTCCCTGAGACTTCTCAGCTTTTACCCTTTTTGTCATTGCTTGTACATAACTTTGTAAATATGTGAATACAGTTTTTTTTTCTTTGCTTCTCCTACCCCCTGTCTCCGGCCCACGTTCCTTCCTCCGTCGGCACCGCGGTGGTGCTCCTGGACCCGATGCCTGGTGGAACTAGCACGGCAAAACACATCAGTACGTCATAACCTCGGGAAAACAGATTACGTGCATGGCGTGAAAGAGATATCTACTATCGGCAGTGACTCGCGAGACAACCTACCCGCACACTGCCGGGTTTGCAAATGCACTCTCTTTTTCCCGAAAACTTATGTGCTTTTTCGCCACCAAGACAAGGTGACCCGGGAGCTGATGTAAGCCTTCTTTATTAGAAAAAACGGCAAACGGTGCGTCAGCGAACCTTCAGTGGCCTTGTCAGATATGGAATTTAGATATTTGAATAACCGGGTACACACGCGCGCCGCTCCTGTTTAGATTCTCTTTCACACCATGCACGAAATCTGTTTCCCCGAGGTTATGACGTACGCAGTAATGGGTGGTTACTGTATATATTTTCTTCTGTTTTTCTAATAAACCTTAGTGGCGACTCAGCACTCATAGTGTCTCCCCTCTTGTTCTGTGTTCTCTGTCTTAATTTGCGCTGTTTTTCCACCATCAATTCACACCAACTAGCCGAAATGTCTGCTCTGCTCTTTTATTATTCCTTTTTCCTATAGTGGGTAACACGGGTCCTCGCAGAACTTTCTCATTTCCTGTTATTAATGATCCAAAGCCATGAAAGATACATCGGTGTGATCTGTCCAGACGTATTTTACGGCAGGGCGGACATTATGTGCGCAAATAACTGTAGGTAAAAGTATTGAAGAAGCGTAGCTTGTTGGGCCAGTTGGTGCATGGTATGTAGAAAACCAGCGAAAAGGACGCATTCACAAGGAGGAGAAGTACACAGGACAACGCTGGAAACACAACTGAAAATTCTTTACTTCGCCAACATCAGAACAGGGCGCACATGCGCGAGAGCACCACAAATGCTATCAAAACAGCAAAACACAAAACTGATTAAGCGAGCGAAGAAACATGTGGCAACCTATGTCCCATTCATGAAAGTGTACTCTTTTGCCGTGAACCTGACAGAGCTGTCGCTGACGCATTCAGTCCCAAACTGCTTGATTTTAAAAGCTTCTAAGATTTCTCGTTCTATCTGTGTTTTGCCGCGGCCGATGATTTTGACATTATGGAAGAGCGGGGTGCAGTCTTTGCAGTGGTTGCAGTGTCTTGGAAGATTTGCTGTGTTACCTGGCTGCAGCGAAGTGCGGTGCTGCCTCATATAGGTAAAAGATAAGACCACAATTATTAACTGGTAACGTTTCACCTTTAATTTCAGACCACTTGGATAAACTGAGAAATCAGAGGCCGTCAACATGGAAGGCGGCCGCATTTTTATCAATTCTAAACCAGCACTTGATTTGAGCCGGAGGACGCGTTTCAAGTCCGAAGCAAAAGTAGCTTTTCTAGGACCTCCAGACGGCATCTCGTCTCTCGGGCCGCCAGAGGCAAAGCCGACCTTGTACGACCAACAAAACCTGGTTTAGGGGCAAAATTATGTAGCGAAATTAAAGGTCCTCAGCATCGAAGGTGATCCCAGTTTTTACATCGGCAGCGTTGCTCCAAATATCGAACACAAAAATTACGCATTTCAAAGCTCATTGAGTTGGCTTCCCCGCATTGAATTTTTATAAAACGGTGTCGATGAGCGTAGTATCGTTGCCGAAATCACGTTAAGTGCTTCTGGATCATATATTACACAAACAGCGCCTGTATTTCCAGCATTTGAAATGCAAGGGACACCATTTTATAATTGTACAACGCAGTGAAGCAAACTCAACGAGTATTCAAATGCGTATTTTTGACATTATATATTTCGCCCTACATTGCCTATGAAGAAAATTGAAAAGCTGGGCTCACTTGTGATGTCGGCGGCCTCCAGTTTCGCAATATTTTGCCGCCTAAGAGAGAAAAAGTAAAATTGTTTATTAGATGACTTTAGTTAATTAGATGTATAATTATCGAGGTCTGTCACGTAGATATATCCGCCTTGCTGTAAAATCACCCGAGGTATATAAGACCATTCTTTTTCATTTTTAAATATTTTTATTTCAAAATTGACATGCCGGGTGACATCGGGCATGGCCAGGCCTGAGCGACAGAACGAAATGAACGAGGCCTTTTACCAAATACGGAGGCGCACTGCTGACCGAGTGGGTGCAGATAAAAAGTTCTTAGAGGGCCATTTTTTCCCTTGAAAGAGGCCTATAGGCCTAGTAATGAGCCACGAAAATGACCTCCACACACCATTGCGCAGGGTTAATATTCCATTACAAAGGATATTGTACCGGCAGTCTCGGTCTCGGTCAGCGTCAGGGCTGAAGTGGGCATTAAAGGGCCACTGCCCAGGGTCCGGACATTTTTGAAAAACAAGCCCACTGCATAGATGAGGCATCGAAGATAACCTCTGCAAAATACTAGAGCCATGCGCGCCCCGAAAAGCTGCGAAAATTCAAATCAAAGCCCGCTCGTTCTTTCCTTCAACAAAAACGGCCCGCCCCACTACTCTGAACCCCGTTGACGTCATGGGGGGTTACTTTCGCTAAAGGCACTCCATTGGTGCATCGTTCTGATTGACGGGAGAAGGTTGGGCGTAGCCTTGGCGTCGCGTCGTCTGCACGACGCTTTCCGCAGCGCCTTCTGTTCTGGCTCATGCCTACAAACCCGCATGAAGGAACAAAAAAAAAAAAACTGCGGAGGGAGCGTGCGGCGACAGCCTTGAACCCTAGCCATAAAAAGTAAAAAAATAGTAAAACTGAGGGAGTTGGTTCGCCCCTAATCATTAATTTAACTGCCACCTCCCACGGCAGGCATTTTAATTACAATCCTGTGGGCAGGTTTTGATGAAGCCGCACAGTCGCGTGCCCTAGATGACCCATATGCCTCCTATGTTGCTTCTCTGGTGATTTTTTCGTCTATTTTTCGCTCAGGGTCAACAACGCCGTCGGCGACCCCGGATTTCCCGGGACATGAGCTCCTTAACGCTAATGCACTAATATGTGTTGTTTACGTAGCAAATATTGTATCTCTGCCCCTTTAAAGCTTCTTGTGACGCAATTGTAGCACATCGCACACAGCCTGCGGACAGACTCTTGGGCCACAGGACGCAACGGCCCTCTTGGTGCTCAAAAAGTGCTTTGCTTTGGGCTAGTTGATTCATAGCTGTAGTTGATGTCAGGACGGCGCGACAGGAACAAGGACGAGAGAGGCACAAGAACACAACAGGGCAGGCGCTGACAGGTGTTCTTGTGCCTCTCTCATCCTTGCTCCTTTCGCGCCGTCCTGACATCAACTGTAGCTTTGAACCAACTAGCCCAAAGCAAAGCACTTTTTGAGCACCAAGAGGGCCGTTGCGTCCTGCGGCCCAGGAGTCTGTCTACTCTCGAAGGGGAGATGTTTTCTCATCTACATACTTCTGTGACTCCGGCTGAGAGTCTCGCTGTGGTGTTCGACCATCCTGCAGGCTGTTTTAAGCCATGCTAGAACGGCTAATTCAGCAAGTTGGTATGGGTTTGTTGTGTGTCCTCTCTTTTCTTGTCTGTCATTGTTGCGCGCTCCTCCGTAACAATGTGTTAAACCAGTTCCCAACTCAACAACGGTAACTCTGAACTTACTGAGATAAAACTTTTTGATGAATCCTTAACACCTTGTCAGTTTTTGTGTATGTCTTATAGGAATTAATATGTTTTCCCTCTTGGAGTGACAGAGGAGGACTGAACGCCAAGAGCAGGAAGTGAGCGTACCGAGCGCCGGAACTGACGGGAGGCAAGTGCGCCGTCGTTGATGGTGTGACGTGCAGTAAGCAAAACGTGATTTGCTTTAAAGAAGAACGTACAACTCTCAATTAGCACATTACATACGCGAGTGGGTGAAAATTATGGCGGAGTGATATGTATCTGAAACTTTATGAACTGTTTTTCCGAATATGACAAATGGTGTCCCTTTCGAAATACTCGAGACACTAATTTTAAAACCTGTGGTCAGTACCACAGGTTTTAAAACCATGCAGCCATGCAGTAAAAGGCGCATGCACGAGTAGATCAGAGATGAAAGCCCTCCAAATGCAGCTAGATGGCGCACGCCGCGCTTCTGGAAAAAGCCACCAACGAAGTCGAAGAAGAAGAAGAAGAATTGCCAATGTTCGGCCATGTCGCAGCTCCAGAGCGCCGACAAGACGTACACCCCGGTCCCTTCCACGGAAGGCTTGACGCACCACGCGCACAAAAAGCACAGGCAGCACGGAAGCCCCTCAAGGAAGGCGGAGGAGCGGCGTTCACCGTTTCCTTCATATCTGAAGAAGAAACGATCCCACCGACACGGTAGGACGGATGCCGCTGGAAATCAGAGTCCACAGCCAAGAGACTCGCTGCCCCCCAGTCCCGGGAGGCTCAACGCGATGTCCGGAAACAGGCCTCCTGGGACCACAAGCAACGCGAAGCACGAAGGGGGGTCTCCACACACCAGCTTTGGAAGCCTACCTGCGGGAGCTGTGAACGTGGCCTCCGGGGCCAACTCCCCTTCACGACAATGGACGTCAGGAATATCGAAACGCGTCGCCGAGGCATTGGCCAGGAGGTGTCCGGAGACAGCGGTGAGCACTGCGCCAGGGCAACCACCATACACCAGCTCTGGTAGCCCATCTGCGGCATCCGTGAACTCGGACTCTCGGGCCAACTCACCGACACGACAATGGACGTCGGGTAGATCGAAAGACTTCGCGAAGGAATTAGCCAGCAGAAGTCCTGACGCCACGGCGAACTCTCCGCCAGGACAAGTACCATACACCAGCTCTGGTAGCCCATCCGCGGCATCCGTGAACTCGGACTCTCGGGCCAACTCACCGACACGACAATGGACGTCGGGGAGATCGAAACACTTCGCGAAGGAATTAGCCAGCAGAAGTCCTGACGCCACGGCGAACTCTCCGTCAGAACGAGCACCACACACCAGCTCTGGTAGCCCATCCGCGGCATCCGTGAACTCGGACTCTCGGACCAACTCACCGACACGACAATGGACGTCGGGGAGATCGAAACAATTGGCGAAGGAATTAGCCAGCAGAAGTCCTGACGCCACGGCGAACTCTCCGCCAGAACGAGCACCACACACCAGCTCTGGTAGCCCATCTGCAGCATCCGTGAACTCGGACTCTCGGGCCATCTCATCGACACGACAGTGGACGTCAGGAAGACCGAAACGCTTCGCCAAGACATTAGCCAGCAGGACCCCTGACATCGCGAGGAGCATTCCACCAAGAGAAGCACCTCCAGCTATATCTCCGTGTCTTGCTAAGACATCTGGTAACATGACCCCTGGCGGCGAGGAGGAGAATCAGCGAGGTGGACTGCCGTACTCTAGCTGCGGAACTGCGACTACAACTCCACCCCGCAAAGCTCCAGAACCTACGACCAACATGTTGCCGGGAGAACAACCACAAGCGACATCCAAAAGCCGTTCTGCAAAGTCAGCTGTGGAGGGGGCCGGCACCGGGATCAGCACGATGCCACGACGGTGGCATATTCACGACGTACCAGGGGTATCGAAAGAAACGCCACCACAGGACGCGACACTGCCATCCAGTGACGAGTGCAAACACATCGTAGACGACCAAATGGGCGGAGAGAACTTGGAGACGAGCACCGCGCCGTTTGACAACCGCAGCAGTCGCAGTCTGACTGGGGTTAGCCTGATGTGTGAACTGGGAGACGAGCGAAAGCTGGCAAAGCAAGATAGCTCCGGTTTTCCGAGACAGGCTGGCACTATGCACATGAAGTTTGAGGCCACGGGCAGAGGCGCTGAAGTCAATGGTGCGGAGAGGGTTGCATCCAGGAAGTGCATCTTAACAGACATTGGGAGCCCCGACGATTCGTCGCTGTCGAGACCGATGGGTTTCTCGACTCCCCGCCGGACGCCTAAGTCAGGAACCCCTAGTAAGTAGATACTAGTAGAAAGTAGTAAGTAGATACTGCCCATTGTTGGCTTGGGCAGGCTCGTATTTGTAATATGTAATCTTTACATAAATAATTTTTATTTATTTATTTATTTATTTATTTATTACTACTTAAGCCGCTAATTTTGACGTTGTACCACTATGGTCGTTTGCCACAGGAATTGTGAATGCCTTCTTCTGTTCTGGTTAGGTGTGAGTGACCGCATCGTATGTCAATGATAACAATATGTCAGTTGTACCGTTCAATGATTTTGGGATATTCAATGAGAAGGAAGTGTAAAATGGCGCGTTGAGCATACGGCGTACACGGCATTGCCTCACGAAGGTTGCAGATTAGCCTTGCAGAAAAATGCGATGGGGGCTAGAGCTGAGGACAATACAGGCGATAGATAAATATAGGCATGTAGACAGCGGTCCCGAGGCGGGCGGGCGATAGAGAAAGAAAGACGACGCAGAAGTGCTGGATGGCTCAGGAGCGGAGCCAAACGTCTATTCGAGAGAACACAGATATATATAAGCTGGCATGACGGAGCAAGCGTGGTTAGTCGACTACGATATGAATGCCGCCAAATCTTGACGGAACCACACGTAAACCGAACGCATAACTAAATCTCACGATATTAGAGTTTCGACGAATACGTGCACTTATTTCACTCTGAAAGATTAACTCGAATTTTCGCATGCCATTTTTAACGCAGTCAGACACAAATTAGATACTGCGTGTCGCACCTGCTTTCTGATTACTTGAATCTCAGTACATGGTCGTCGCGTTGGGAATGCTGCCTTCAAATATTGAACTTTCAAAATTTTTGCCTATTTTCTCCACTTCCAGAGCTGCCTCATTATTGATTCGTACAATTTCAGGTTCGGCGTTCTCGGCTCGACTACCCGGTAGTGTGCTCGCCACGGTCGACGACAGCCGGCTGTCCAGGGTCAGCCGCTGGAAGCTGTGCGTGGTCGTAGCCACGCCCTGCGTCTTCTTAGGGCTCGTGATATTGCTCATGCATCTGTTTCCCAGAGGATCCCGAACGCAGTTGGCTCGCCAGAAACTGGTCTCCATGTGGGTCCAGCAGCTCGGCAACGCCTGCGTCACAGCGGGCTGCGAGAGAGCGGTGTCGGAGCTGAGGTCTTCAATCGACACGTCCGTGGACCCGTGCCAGGATTTCTACAGCTTCGCCTGCGGTCGCTGGGGCCACGCGAAACACGATGCTAGTTACATGGCTGCCCAGCGGCTCGCTTACGTTGCGAGCGTAAACGCAAGTCTTTGGAACACGGGTCACTTTGGCTTTGGCTTTTCCAACGACGGGGCGCTACAGATGTCTGCAGTGTACAGGTGGGTATTCCATAGAGGCGTTTTGTGCACTGACGTAAAGGAACGCCGAAGTCTCGTATGCGTGACCACTATAGAGCTGCAAAGTGTTTTCGCTTACTTAACTATGCGTTGCTGCTACACTTCTCTAGTTCTCACTGGGATACTACATAAAATATAATATCAAACGTACGGGGCCTTCCCGTTCTTCAATTTTTTTTTTTCAAAATGAAGAAGAAAACTGTTTTACGAATTGGAAAAGCAGCGCAATCAAAGACGAGACACAAGAGAAGGACAAAACACCAGCGCTGACTACAACCAAATGGTTTATTGCTGCAGGTGAGGCAGCATATAAATAAAATGGCACGAGTAAAAACACAAAATAAGCATGAGAGAAAGATACCGCACAACCACAGAACTTGAATTAAAAAAAAGGCACGTCACTGAAGAAAACTGTTCAGCCGCCTTCAATCACCTAGAATCACCAGGAATTATTCCACTCTGATTGAGCTGACATTGTACTGGCTCAAGAGATTAAGAGTATATAAAAAACCACAATTTTCGGAAATGTTACCGCATATGAACAAACATGCTATTGCTGCGCAGGTCTTGCCTCAAATTCTTCGATCGGCAACCTGTAAACATCGAGGAGGCCTGGAGCGCCTCCGGTATTGAAGCCCACTTCTGGGTGAGCGTCTCCAACTTCGACAGCCTGTTCACCCTTCTTGTCGCAAACGTGCTCGCATACAACCTTGAGTCCATTATCAACGTGCGATGGAAAGATGACGCCAACAGCAATTCATCCGCGACGTTCTCACGCATAGAAGTCACCACAGGCACAGCCATCGCACGACACCTCGACCAGTCCTACAGGAAGGCAATCATCGTCCACGCTTTGGACGCGGTCGGAGAGGTCGCGTACCACCACTTCCCGCAAATCGAGCACATCGACGACACCGTGCTAAAGCTGACTCGGGAGACGATTTCCATGCTGCCGACAAAAGAGGTTTCCGTGCACGACCTGGACACTGTGAATGCAAACTGGTCACGCGTCCTCTTCGGCTTCGCGGAACTCATGGGCAAGCCAGCGCCGTCTAAGGCGCGAGTGCGGAATCTCCACGGCGTGCGAGAAGTCCTAGAGTTCCTCGGGAGAGGGAACCTACGAACAGTCGCCGTGTACCTGACGTTGGTTCCCCTTGCCAAGTTCTTCGTTTTGGCGAAAGACGTCCAGCTGCGCGTCGTCTCCAGCCAGGAGTACGACGAGAACGTCTTCAAGTACGAGGCCTGCGTTCGTGCCCTGGAGCTGCTGTTCGAGGACAGCTACAGGCAGTGGATGTCTGCACGTACAGAGGGATCAAGAACCGTGGATGACGTCAACCAGATCTTCACGGACGTGCTGACAGCCGGGAGAAACTTTACAAAGGTGTTCTCGCATATCCCCCTGGACGACAAACGGATCGCTGCACCTCCATACTTTACAAAAAGTGAGTGACTTCGAGCACTTATGTGTGTGGTCTGATGGTACCGTCTTTTTCACTTCAAGGTATGCCCACAGTATCGGAGTAAACCATCTGCGATCAACTTGAAAAATGGACGTGCCACCGATTCTTCAGCTCTGCCCTTTGCGCTCAACGGCGAGGGTGGGGGACAAATCCGGGACCTTAATTTTCTATCCAAAAGAACACCTCTTAATTGAAGAGGAGCTTATTTGACTGCTTGCTGCTTCCTTCAGGTAGCCTGGTCCGTGCCAGAGAAGTGGGATTTCCCTTAAATTAGCAGCGAATCTACATTTTTTTCACTCTCTTGGTTTGAGCTGTCTGGTGAATACTATTACGGCGAATGGTTTTACTCTCTACTTCGTCCATAATGTAAGTTGACTGAAAAAATGAATTATGACCTGCTAATTGCTGGAATATTACATATGGCTCAGAATTCTTGGCTGTCCGAAAATTGGGAGACACTTAAAGGCCCCCTGCCCACCCGCGGCCAGCAGACACTCTCTACCTCACTTTGAGCGAGCCTCCTCTCCTTCCATTCCCTCCTCGAAATTTTTCTCTCCCGCTCCTCGTCGAGTAGGCTCGGCAAGGCAAAATCACCCCTTCCTTCTCCGGTGTAAGCCGGAGGCGTGGTGTCTGTGGAGTGCGTCACAGGGCGACGTCATGGCCCCGCCTTCAATAGAATTCTTTTCTTGGTTTTTGCATTTTCTCCGCACACTGAACGATCGAGAGGCGCGATCGGCTCGACCACCTAGACTTGTTAGCGAGCGCATCCTTTCATACATCTGTTTGTCATTCCCAGTTAACGAGCCACCTTTTCATTTTCTTTTAGGCCTCCCCACCGTTTCACGAGCGGAGGGGCGGAAGTCGGTTGTGTTCGAAACACACGGCGAAGCGCGGACCCGGCAACCGCCCGTTTGCTTTTCTCCATGCGTGTTTGTGTTCTGTGTGTTTGTGTCTTTTCTCCGCTCCAAAGCATATGTCATTCATTGGAGTCAAGGCGTACGCAAGATGCACGAAAGATAAGCGGTATGTGTGCGGAGCAGTCAAGTGGGCGAGCGAGGGAAAGGCTCTGCTGCACTACTAATTAAAACCTTGTTTTGGGGGGCTCGCATAGAAGAAAAGAAACTGAGAAGGGAGCGCGCACGCAGAGCGTCTCGTGACGGGATCACGGCGGGGGGGAGGGGGGGGGGGCGAGCCAACTCCCTCAGTTTTACTGTTTTTTTACTTTTTATGGCTAGGGTTCAAGGCTGTCGCCGCACGCTCCCTCCGCAGTTTTTTTTTTTTGTTCCTTCATGCGGGTTTGTAGGCATGAGCCAGAACAGAAGGCGCTGCGGAAAGCGTTGTGCAGACGACGCGACGCCAAGGCTACGCCCAACCTTCTCCCGTCAGTCAGAACGATGCACCAATGGAGTGCCTTTAGCGAAAGTAGCCCCCCTTGACGTCAGCGGGGTGCAGAGTAGTGGGCCGGGCCCGTTTTTGAAGGAAGGAAAGAACGAACGGGCTTTGATTTGAATTTTCGCAGCTTTTCGGGGCGCGCATGACTCTAGTATTTTGCAGAGGTTATCTTTGATGCCTCATCTATGCAGTGGGCTTGTTTTTCAAAAATGTCCGGACCCTGGTCAGTGGCCGTTTAACCTCCAGAGGCCTTTAAGGGTATTAGGCGACAGCCTAATATCCTTGTTTGTTTACAATGACACAATTCACCACAACACAGTAACTGCACTTCGTAGGTTACGCACTGAGAAATCAAGCGAAGAGGTTATACTGCTCGCGCGCCATCTGTTGCCGCAGCGGCGTACATCAGATAACGGGGGTTTTCCGGTGACCGCCGCATGCTGGCGCCTCTGTGACACGTCAGACAAAGAGGAGTTTCGCCTAGGAGCATGCCTAGGAGGTATTGGTTTCCCTCGCGCCGCTGTTTTTTCGTTCATGCAGACGACTCCGAGCTTTTGAGCGACACGGGACCTTTATCCGTTGACGTAATAATTCCCCGTAATTGCGTTTCGTTGATCCACTCGCCCCCCCCCCCCCCTGATATTAAATCATGGTTGTCAGTAAAGAGCCCCAGGTGGTAGAAATTATCTGGAGCCTTCCAGAACGGCGCTACTCATAGCTAGTGTCGCTTTAGGACGTTAAACCCCATAAACCAAACCAGTAGCAGGCAAATTCGCTGCAGCTTTGTTCACAGCTGATATGAGTTTTCTCCCAACTTCTGAAACATAAATTATCTCAAATCTTATATTCTTGTCGAGGATTTTCCGTGTATAATCCATACATTAAAGCAAAACAGATTTGTGCACATTTTGGTGGTTTGCATCATGAAAAACATCACTGTGAAAGAAGCAACCTGCAGTAATCTGGTGAAGTTTATTTTTGAACGCCTATCCCGTCCTGACGGTAACAAGCGGTGAAGTTTCTGCCACTTATCTTGGCCCTTGACTGAAGTAGGTACGAATCTATTCACCTCTCCGGAGGCAGGAGTCACCAAACGTGTTTTCGCCTATTATATTATATTGCCACGGCCCCATGGACAAGGCCCATGCCAATTAGGTGACCATACGGGACACCTTAAGGGGACAGTGAGAATAGAAGCTGGCATGTATCGGTACACTGCAGAGTTCTAATCAAAAAATACCACAGTAAACGGAGTTTCAATAAGCAATATAAAAAAAAGGAAATTCAAGTGTCACCATCACCGGCCGATTTCGCAAGTAAAATGCATGCATCAACACCAGCTCGATGGCAACACATCCTTTTCAGTAAGGACGTCACGACTTTGGGTCAGCTGTCGGGAAGATTTTTACATACAACTTTCTCGGTAATAAATGAGCCTTTTGCTGCCGGAAAACCGCCAACATAGCCAGAAAGAAGCAGAGAAGCCTATTTTTTATTGAGAACTGCAACTGTATCTAGCTGTGTTGAGTGTCATGTAATGAGGGTGTTCAGCACCGCCTGCCTGCATAAAGCCCTCTCTAACCTGCATGGGATTCTGGAAGTTTGAATTTTTGAAGTTCTGCGACATTAACCCCATGCAATTGAGCCCCCTAAACAGATGTTTTTAAGGATATGCCAGTTGTTGAAAGAAGTATGTCACTGTGGTTAAAGCAGTCATTTGTCTGATTACTCCAGCGACATGTAGTTTAGAATGGTGGAAAACGAGTTTCTCAATTTCTTTCGCTTCTATTTCCCTTCTTCCATGCAAAGAAAATTGCGGTCTCGTAATTTTTTTATTTACTCTGTAATATTATCTTATCTAAAATGCTGACGTAACTGATTCCTTCGCACAGTACGCATCACCATTAATAATCTTCGTACTTCACGCTTTCTTGGTTTTTGATGACTCTTGGAGTATTTTCTGCTATAAATGAGTACTGCTTTCATCAGACAAATGGTAGGAACCTCTTGATCTTGCACCCGTATATGCCTCAACCGGTGCAAGGGCGGTATCCGTGTGGATTTGTCCAGAGCACACATTTTAAAAAGGTCACGAATTCAACAGTACTAAAAAAGTGTCTTCAGAAGTTTTATGCCATTGAGGGTATATGTGCTATTCTTTGTCTATTTCTAAATTTCGCTATTATGCTCTTTCAGAAAGCAGAGAAAGCATCCCTTACGAAAGAGGCTAAATTGCGCCTAGCGCGTGCTAGTTTTCGTAATAAAGGGTATTATGTCGCTGAAGGTGCCGTTTTTTTACTGTTCATTCGTTCCATAATTTCGCCCTCACATTGTTTTATTACGTTAAGAGCGAAGGCGTTCAGCACAAGTGTGATAAAATGGTTTCCAGCGGGAAAAAGTTTCAAGAATGCGGGCTGCCTGAACAATACACATAACATTTAAAAGTGCAATGTCCACAATCGTCACTAATTATAGCCTCGCCCTTCACCGTCTCATCTTATTTCAAAGTAGGGCACGATATCTCAGCAATTCCAATAAAATATGGTCCCTGGAAATGTTGCGCAAATGATGCGGGAGGCAGCAGACAGCAGTGGTACAGCTTCCTCAAATTTTGCACCCACCTGGACGTGTTCGTACGCTGGCTCGTAATGACAGCTGGTGGAATACTCACTTGGGCAAACCAGTGAAATCACCAGATATGCACTTTCTTACTGCAGCGTAAGATGTGTTTACTGCTCTAATGGAATAGCGATGTATGCGTGAACGAAGCGTCAATTAAGGATCTGTGAAAAAAGGCGAGTGCCAGGTCTAAGTATTCTGCCAACTCGAGTGTTTGGCTTCCTGGTTCAGAATTTTGCAGCGTTGCTTTCTGTAATGTTAAAATGCACGGAACGCATCCGGAGTCCTTCACTACGGCGTCCCTCATAGCCTGAGTTGCTTCGGGACGTTAAACCCTCCAATAAAACAAACCAAGCATCCGACAGAACTGTATTTTCTGATATTGTGCACAAACTCAGTTATGAGACCAGTTTTATTTCCATTCGGACTCAACCACCGTTTTAGACCAATTCAGAAATTCCTGCGACCGCCGCATAGTGTACTTCTATTGAATTAAAATTTGCACAGCGAGCTTTTATTGCACTTACGCCGCATTCATCAGTGCAAACATTAATCCACTAAGATGAGTTGTGCATTCTATCAGTTGAAGAGTAATATCAAAACTGCGTAAGACGAACACTCTGCATTTCATCCTGCCGCTTGTTTTTACTCCACAGGATCTCCAGAAGATGTGCCCGATGCGTCCAACTCATTAGCTGAGACCAGTGGTGCGCCTACCAAATTCAGCACCGATTTCATCTCCAACACAATCCTCTTCTCCCTGCAGCGAAGCCGCAACAGTGGAGACGCAACCTGCGAACCGCTCCTCACTATAAACTCGATTGTGATGAGATGGAACGACACCGAAACTCTTATTCGGCTTCTGATGCCGGACTTCTACCACGCCGGTGCCACGGAGGCGGCCGTCAACTACGGCACGCTCGCCTACTACCTGGGCACAGTGGCGTTCCAGGCGGCCGTGGCGAGTAACTGGACATCGTCTACCGACTACGGTCCCTGCCTCGCAGACTACGTACACTCTCACATAGGACTGTCCCTACACGAGCCTAGTTGGGACTACATCGTCGGACGTCACTGGGCAGTCCAGGTGGCGCTGGAAGCGGCATTCACCCGCGAAGCGGATTTCAACCGAAGCAAACACCTCTCGAGACTGTTCTTCCTCCGCTTCGCCCAGACGTGCTGCTCGCGAGTGGGTCTCCCTCGCCAATACGACGACGTCCAGGAGATGGTCCAATCACCGGAGTCATGCAACGCCGTCGCCATGACTGTTCAGGCCTTTGCCGGTGCATTCGATTGCCTGGACCTGCCACCGATGGAGTGCTGAAAGCTCAGGCGTTTCGCAAAGCCTTGTGCGCGGCAGTTTTCGCATGCATTTTGCGCAGATATTTTGACTATTTTGATTCCAACGATGCATTTAAAACAGGAGCGTGTGATAGTCGCCTAGCGTGTGACACACTAGGTGTGTCAGTGGAGGTATATGCTTACATTTTTACCTCGTGGTTGCTGCATTAATTAGGCTTTAAAAAATCATGGTAGCTACTACTAATAATGTATTTGTTTTAGATGAGTCCATGATCAGAAATACTGAGTCATGTGAAAGGCCCTGCATTTTTAACAATCCGTCTGGGCTTAAGAAATACGATGCTTCGGTCGCATGTTCGGTCGGGTAAGGTTAGTATGCTAATACGCAATATTGCAGTGCTGCTGTATAAGCGTCCCAATGACCAATGCATGCAATGGTAGCTGAAGCAGTGTTTGTACTGCCATGTGACCCTGCACAAAAGTTTATCAGAAAATAAAGAACAAATATGAAACGTGATATGACCTTTTTTTAAGCACTGCGTGCCAGACGCTGGCGCAATACAGTATTTCGTCGATGCTCTTTCGACTCGCTAGTGACCCCCAACGAGTGGGAGCAGAAAATATTATGAAGTACGTAAGCTAGCCCGCTAAAAAGTCTCCCCACTTAGTCAAATTGTGCTTTAGGTGCCAAAATTGAACGAAAGACGTAAGCTACGTTGTGCTCTGGACCGCATTGATCCTCGCCCTTTCACAAAGGCCAAGATCGTCGGTCCGTAGCCACAATAGTCCACTGCCACCAAAGCTTACAAGGCACTGTTTTGTTTTTTGAGAGAGGCTGCCTTGATTGACGGATTGTTATTGTGTTTCCCGTTCCTTCTGTCGTCCCACTTTAATCCCCTCATTCCCTTCCCCAGTGCAGGGTAGCCTACCGGAAGCCTTTCTGGTTAACATCCCTGCCTTCCCCCCCCCCCCCCCCCTCTCTGTGCCTCTCTATCTAGGTGCCAAAAATAGGCACCAGAGGAGGGCTGCTAAAGAAATTGTACTTCACTGGAATTTCGACTGATTTCTTATCGAAACGTACGCGAGCTGCGTGCATATATGTTACATTCAGGTGAGTAAATGACATGGTAATTATAGGCAAGAGAAGCCACCTGTTCTTTAGATTCCCCGCCACAGGTCGGGGCACCTGAAGAGCACAGCTTGGGCGATTGGCGTATTGCTGCCGATCTGATGATTGCGTAGCAATGCGCACAGCTGAAGGATGAGCAGTTTGCGCGTGGAGGAGGTAGAGGGTGGAGAGAGGACCACATTTTACAGGCTTGCTCTGTGTCTGACCCCTAAGTGCCCACAATGAAAGTGGGAGAGCGTTTTCAACAAATTGTTTCCATTTTTCATACTTGATGTCGACCCATGCAGCTCTCATTCCTGCAAAGTTACGCACTGGCGGAAAGAAGACACGGAGAAACGAAATGGCACATAAGACATGTACACTGCGCTGTATGCGTGTCTTACGTGTTGCTTCGTTTCATCCCGCTTTCTTCGCGCAAGTACGTACGAAATGAACCAACTCGTCTAAATAAAAGTACAAATTAATCGTATACTTCTCCTTTCCTGCAGTTGACCTCCGATAAGATAACCCGATCCCGCTCATCAGCACGTGTAAGCCTCCTCAGTACTCCTAACTACGCTACGTCATACCAGATTCTAATGAATGCTTGATCGCTCCTCAAACAGCCCATCTAGGCTAGCCTCACGCGATGTGGTTCTTGCGTTAAACGGTGCATGTTTGCCTGTTTCCAAATGCAGCCGCTATACGCCATTTTACCGGGGCGCAGCCATCTTGCATTCGCAGCGCCTTCTATGGTCCGGGGAATACCGTCGCCATGTTGGAATGAAGGACCACGCAGCTGCGCATTCGCATGTGGGTCAACGGCAGCTTTAATTTCAGTGCTGCGCTGCGCATGACCCAAAAAAATTATTGCTCGAGGTTGAGTCAAGCTCTTTGAGGCGACATGTCAGGGGTTCGTCGAATCGCCCCAGTGCGCTGACTGTACGATTAGCTTTGGAGGTCACTGACGACTCGTTAAGAAGGAATTTGTTTTCAATGGCTTCCTATATCGTTACATTCCAAATGTACACAGAGCGAAGAAAAACCGCGACAGGCCTGAGGCGCCTTTAGAGATTTACATTCGTTCTGCACTGGGTCTTCCGTTTCTGATCGAAAGTATGCGCGCGGAAGTTTGCGTAGACTCATCGCACTCCCACCCTGAATGCATAGGTCCTGGGAATGGTACTTACCCTTCAGAAGCCGCTTTTCTATTTCATATTGTAAGTGGGTCCGCGGTATGCGCTCCGGGTCACGTCTGATTACATGAATTACACACATCCGACCATGATGCGCTTCAGACAGACAAGACTGCCGCCTTTTAATTAACAGAAGGACCCCCGTACAGCCAGGACGGGTACTAGCACAACTTTTGAGGTACATAGAGGGCGCTAGCTCCTGCTGTCTATGACATTTCACACCCATCATACCTGCGGCTGGATCGACCGCGGCCGATCCATTGCCAGCGGTACCGTTCATACGCCCATTGCGTTGCTTTCTCGGTCGTTAGGAAACAGCGCGATCGTAAGATGCAATATTTTCGAATAAAAACAGTTACTCGGATGCGAACACACAGGCACATTTATTGTGGCTTCGCAGTGTTTCGTTGGCGACTTTAGCGCACAAAAATCGAGTTCAGATCAGACTACTTTGTTATCAAAGTACAACAAGCCAGCGTTCATCGACCGGCCTGTGGTACTGGCCTGTTGTCTTTTCGTCGGCACATAAGCTTCCCTGTGGATGCATCTCTGCCCAACTTTCACCTGAGTAAAAGTGGGTTTCAAGGCATATTTTTTTGTGTAAAAACTTAGATACTTTCAAACATAATTAAAACGGTAACTGCCCTTTCGTTCGCACCAAAGATGAAAAATTGGCGCTGCAGGCGCCGCGGAGGCACAGTGGTTATGGTACCCGGCTGCGGACCCCAAAGACGCGGGTTCGATCCCGGCCGCGGCGGTCAAATAAGCGGCCCGTGTACTGTGCGATGTCAATGCACATTAAAGAACACCAGGGGGTCGAAATTATCCGGGGCCATCCACTACGGCGTCCTTATATTCCGAGTCGCTTTGGGACGTTAAGCTTTTAACGTCCCAGAGCGACTCAGGTATGAGGGACGCCGTAGTGGATGGCCCCGGAAATTCCGACCACCTGATGTCCTTTAACGCGCACTGACATCGCACATTACGCGGGTCTCAAGCATTTTGCCTCCACCGAAATGCGACCGCCGCGGCAGGGATCGAACCCGCGTCTTTGGGGTCCGCAGCCGAGCACCATAGCCACTGAGCCACCCCGGTGGCTTGGAATAATGATGATGATGATGATGATGTCCTTAGGCTTAATAACAGTTAGCAAGAGGGAGGAAGAAGATGGTAGAAAGAAAGCAGAACCAGGCTATGTGAGGTATCAATGACGCGGTTGCGGTGCAGGATTCCCAGTTTAAATTTATACCTATGCAGATGTGGGTGGTCACCGACAAACCTGTGTGACTCATGCGGGGACGTTGAATCTGTAGACCATTTTCTCCTCTACAGTCCAAAGTTCACACTTCAGAGAAATATTTACCTGGAGGTCCCTCTATCCAGGTTAGGGCTCCCGTTACTTCTTCCAGTGTCATTATCATCCGGTGCTAGCGCCAAAGTATTTGCATTGGGTTCAATTTGTGGGAATCTCCATGATCACATAATTGCAACTGGTAGGTTGATTTGCGAACTCCTTTAAAAGTCTAGGAGTTTTTCTTTTTTACGAAAGTGTTGTTTGTTATTTCACTTTAAATATTCCTCTGTCGTTTTTCATGGATACATTTTTCAAAATTCACGTTTGGCTCCTATTTGTCGTAATCCTACGAAAATTTCCTTGTTTACGCCACTACACCTTGGCCAATCCCCCCGTGTGGGTATGTACCATTATCAAGAGGATGAAGAAGAAGAAGAAGAAGAAGAAGAAGAAACCAGATCGAGTTTCCCAGTTTAAATTTATATCTATGCAGATGTGGGTGGTCACCGACAAACCTATGTGACTCATGCGGGGACGTTGAATCTGTGGATCATTTCCTTCTCTACTGTCCAAAGTTCGCACTTCAGAGAAAGATTTACCTGGAGGTCCCTCTCTCCAGGTTAGGGCTCCCGTTATCTCTGCCAGTGTTGCTATCGTTCGGAGCGAGCGCCAAAGGATTTGCATTGGGCTCAATTTGTGGGAATGTCCATGATTACATAATTGCGACTGGTAGGTTGATTTGCTTACCTTTTTAAAAGTCTTGGAGTTTTTATTATTATTATTATTATTCTCGCCAAAATGCTATTTGTTATTTCACTGCATATATTCTTCTGTCGTTTTTCATGAATACATTTTTCAAAATCCACGTTTGGCTCCGATATTTTGTCGTAATCCTATGAAAAGTTCCTTATGCATACCACCATACCTTGGCCAATCCCCCCACGTGGGTATGTGTCATTATAAAGAGGTGAAGAAGAAGAAGAAGAGTTTCCCATGGTGTTTCTGGTCTAAGTCCATATACTGGCTCTGGCCGACGCCACGGAAATGGCGATGAACAGGCGGAGATGGCAATTCCTTCGGCAGTGCTTTTTCTAGGTGCCGTCACGGAAGTCTATAATGCTAGTTCGCCATCAAGCATTGGATGTAAGCACAGCCAGAGAAAATTTCATTGAAAGAACTTTAGTATTTCATTTCTCATCGAAGTATATCGGGCGTATGTGTATCAACAGTGTATCATCATTGTTGATGACTTAGTGTCTGAAAAAAGTTTGAATTTTCCGGGTCAGCCGAAGTGCGGTCGACTTGTTTTCAAAGTCAGTGTGCATACGATCCTATTGCCTAAACGGACAATCAAGAAAAAAGAGCACAGTGGAATAGTGGATTATTATAGCATTTTGTGCGAAGTGGAGTGAGTCTTTTTTCCCCGATTTTTGTTCATATTATTCTTGTACTTAGGATGTGTGTGCTGCCGGGTTCACTTCCAGGGGCAAGCATCTCCAGATCGATGTATTGTTACAGCCCTCTGTCGAGTTCCGGCTATGATCGCCGCCAGACTTTGGCAGCAGTTAAACACCTACGCTC
>NC_143020.1:19189866-19207366 GCF_055824585.1 Amblyomma mixtum
TGCGAGTTTCCACATTACACTTGGTGGAGGTGCTGCTTGTTCTCCCCGTGGACCTACGCCACGATGCCCAGGCTGCAAGGCTCTACCACGACGTCCGACACCTCGGTCCAACCTGCCCAGCCTGTCCTCTGTTCTGGTGCCGTCCGTCAGCGCGACCCGGCGATCTTCAGCGGCACTGACGACACTGACGTAGAAGATTGGCTCGCCTCCTACGAACGCGTGAGCGCATACAACAAATGGGATGACGTCGTTAAGCTCACGAACGTCATCTTCTACTTGACCGACGTCGCCAACTTATGGTTCCGCAACCACGAGGCGGATTTTACTACCTGGGCGGCTCTAAAAAGCAGCCTGACTGACGTTTTTGGCCGCCCCGCTGTCCGAAAACTTCGTGCTGAACAACGGTTGCGCAGTCGTGCTCAACAGAACGGCGAGAACTTCACAAGTTATATCGAGGACGTCGTTGATTTGTGTAAGCGGCTCAATCCATCTATGAGCGAGGCTGACAAAATCCGACACATTCTGAAAGGGATTGAGGACGATGCGTTTCAAATGTTGGTGTCTAAAGACCCCCAAACCATCTCCGACGTCGTGTCTTTGTGCCAGAGCTACGACGAGCTCCGCAAACAGCGACATGTCACCCGCCGTACCACTTGCTCGGACGCAACCATTTCGAGCTTGGAAGCAGGCAGTCCTGCCCACGATCAGCCGACACTTCTTGAGCACATCAAGCAGTTTGTGCGGGAGGAGGTGGCTCGTCAATTGTCGCTGGTTACCTCTCAACCCGCCCCTTCGCCATCGCTGTCGCCTTCAATTCAGCGTGCCATCCAGGAGCAGGTAGCTGAGGTCCTGCCGCCCACTAATCCACCCCCTCTGGTCACTGCACCGCTGACATATGCGGAAGCACTCATCCGGCCACGACCTCAGCCGGTTGTTCCGACTTATGCGCCACCTGTCACAGTGTACCCTCAGCAGCAGCTCGCCCCTGCGCTCCCACGCACTCACCATCCTTTGACTCGCACCGGTCCCCGCCCTATCAATCCGTGGCGCACCCCAGATAACCGGCCGATATGCTACGCCTGCGGTCTCGCTGGTCATGTGGCCCGCTGGTGCCGCACGCGCGGCTCCGGTCCTTACGACTACGGGCGCTCGCCAACGTACGACGCTCCAATGCCCTCCGTCCCTGTCTCTTCTCCTCTGCCGCCCCCGAATCCCTCTCTGCCTCGCTCCGACTCCTACAACCGAAGCCATCGGTCACCGTCTCCTCGACGCCGTTCGCCCTCTCCTATGCGCCGCCGGTCCCCACCACTTCAAGCGGAAAACTATAGGCGCCGCAGTTCCGGAGGCAAGAACTGCGCCGTCAACGAACGTCTCAAGCCCTATCGCCGCTCCTATGAACGTTATTGAAGTGATCGTTGAAGGTCTTCCTGTTGACGCGCTTATTGACACTGGTGCTGCCGTGTCCATCATTAGTCGCAACTTGTGCCGCAAATTAAAAAAAGTGATGACGCCGCTTTCTGACCTTTCGCTTCGCACCGCCAGCGCTGACCCCATTCGCCCTCTCGCAGCGTGCACTGCCCGCCTCGTCATCCAAGGCCTCCCATACACCATTGAGTTCTTCGTTCTCGCCCGCTCCTCTCATGACATCATCCTCGGGTGGGACTTTCTGTCCGCGCATCGCGCCATCATTGACTGTGCACGTGCTCAAATTGATTTATCGCCGCTGTGTGATGCTCTTGTGGACGCCTCCCCTGTTACCGCCGCGCCTATTCTCGCCGCTGACGACGTCGACTTGCCAGCTTTCTCTTCTGTTCTTGTGCCGCTGACTTGTGCTGCCCTCTCTGACGATACTGTTCTTTATTCACCCTCTCCTCTTTGTGCGCACCGCAAGTCTGTTTTGCTCCCTCATGCCGTGCTCACCCTTTCTGGTGGTTGTGGCGCTCTGTACGTCGCGAACCCGTTGCCTTTCCCCACCACTTTACATCGGGGAGAATCGCTCGGCACGGTTGATGTCATCGATCTCGACGACGCTTCTCCTGTCCTTGATGACCCTGACACCCATGACATCAACGCCCTCACCCCTCCCGCCGACGTCGCCGACCCGTCCTCCCCGGATATGTTTTCCCATTCTGTCGATGCCGCTCTACCACGTCACCAACGCGCCCAGCTCATCGCTTTGCTGCAGCGCTTCCGCGCATCCTTCGACTCTCCTCAAGCACCGTTGGGTCGTGCAACCGCGGTTCGCCACCATATCGACACTGGCACCCATGGACCCTTGCGCCAACGCCCCTATCGCGTCTCCTCCGCCGAGCGCCGCATCATCGATGAACAGGTGAACGACATGCTGAACCGCGGCGTGATCCAGCCCTCTCACAGCCCGTGGGCTTCTCCAGTCGTGCTCGTCAAGAAAAAGGACGGCTCCATTCGATTCTGCGTAGACTACCGCCGGCTAAACAAAATTACTCGGAAGGACGTCTACCCCCTGCCTCGTATAGATGACGCGCTGGATTGCCTGCAGGGAGCGGAGTACTTTTCTTCGTTGGATCTGCGCTCTGGGTACTGGCAGGTGCCGATGGCCGACGTCGATCGCCCGAAAACAGCTTTTATCACGCCTGATGGGCTGTATGAATTTAATGTGATGCCCTTCGGTCTGTGCAACGCGCCTGCCACTTTTGAGCGTATGATGGACAACATCCTCCGTGGGCTTAAATGGCAGACATGCCTCTGCTACTTGGACGATGTTGTCATCTTCTCCCAGAATTTTCCGTCTCATCTTCTGCGCCTCGAGAGTGTTCTTCGCTGCCTCAGTGACGCTGGCCTGCAGCTGAACTTGAAAAAGTGTCGCTTCGGCGCTCGACAGCCGACTATCCTAGGCCACGTTGTGTCCAAGGATGGTGTACTCCCGGACCCTGCCAAGCTCCGTGCAGTTGCTGATTTCCCGAAACCCACATCCCTGAAAGAACTCAGAAGCTTTCTTGGCCTTTGTTCTTACTTTCGCCGGTTCGTCAAGAATTTTGCTGCCGTTATCGCCCCGCTGACGCAACTTCTCGCTGGTAGCCACGACCTGTCGGCTTGGTCCCCTGCATGTGACGAAGCTTTTGCAACGCTGCGCCAGCTCCTCACCTCTCCTCCGATCTTGCGCCATTTCGACCCTTCCGCGCCTACAGAACTGCACACAGACGCCAGCGGCATTGGTCTCGGTGCCGTTCTAGCTCAGCGGAAACCTGGTTTCAATGAATACGTCGTTGCCTACGCCAGCCGTGCGCTCACAAAAGCGGAGACTAACTATTCCGTCACTGAAAAAGAATGTTTAGCGATTATTTGGGCGATCGCAAAATTTCGTCCTTACTTATATGGGCGCCCGTTCGATGTCATTACAGATCACCATGCCCTTTGTTGGCTGTCGTCACTCAAAGATCCATCTGGCCGCCTCGCTCGTTGGGCTCTGCGTTTACAAGATTACGACATTCGGGTCATTTATCGTTCCGGTCGTAAACACTCCGACGCCGACGCTCTCTCGCGCTCCCCTGTGACCTCGGAGCCTGACCCGCCATCTATTTCCGGCCTCACACCTTCTCTTGACACTATTGATATGGCTTCTGAGCAGCGCAAGGATCCTTGGATTACTTCTCTCCTGGATTTCTTAGCCAACCGATCAGCACGCCTCCCTTCTCGAGCGCTCCGTCGTCAAGCTCATCACTTTGTCGTGCGTGACCAGCTGCTGTACCGTCGGAATTACCTCCCCGACGGTCGCAAATGGCTGCTCGTGATCCCCAGGCATCTCCGCTCCGCCATTTGTGCCAGTTATCACGACGACCCGCAATGTGCTCATGCCGGTGTATTGAAAACTTTTACCCGCCTGCGTCTTCGGTATTATTGGCGGGGTATGTATCGTTTTGTCCGCCAGTACATACGCTCTTGTCTGGAATGTCAGCGCCGCAAAATCCCACCACCGCACTCACCTGCTCCTCTGCAACCGTTACCGTGTCCGGCCCGACCATTCGACCGTGTTGGAATCGACCTTTATGGCCCTCTTCCCAGCACTGCCGCCGGGAACCGCTGGATCATCGTCGCCATTGATCATCTCACGCGCTATGCGGAAACTGCCCCGTTGCCAGCTGCGACGGCCTCTGACGTAGCCGGTTTCATACTACAGAATATCATTCTTCGTCACGGTGCGCCTCAGGAATTGCTCAGCGATCGGGGTCGCGTCTTCTTGTCCGGCGTAGTGGAAGCCCTTCTTCGGGAGTGTCATATCGTTCACCGCACGACGTCTTCGTACCATCCGCAGACGAACGGCATGACCGAACGCTTTAACCGGACCCTCGGCGACATGATGGCCAAGTACGTTTCTACCGATCACTCCGACTGGGACCGCGTTCTACCTTTCGTTACCTACGCTTACAATTCTGCAACGCAAGCCACTACTGGTTTTTCGCCGTATTTTCTTCTCTACGGACGCGAGCCTTCCTCCATCATGGACACCATACTCCCTTACCGCCCCGATTCGTCCGACTTTACAACCGTCTCTCAAGCCGCTGCGCATGCCGAAGAATGCCGTCAACTCGCCCGTTCCTTTACTTCTCACGATCAGCACCGTCAGAAAAGCGCCCGCGCCGCTTCTTCCGGTCTGCCGCCGTCATATCTGCCTGAATCCTTCGTTTGGCTGTGGGTGCCCTCCTCCAGCCCCGGACAGTCTACAAAACTACTGAGCAAATACCAGGGCCCCTATCGCGTTATTCAGCAGGTCTCCCCAGTTAATTATCTGGTCGAGCCCATCACGCCTTCGTCTGACCATCGCCGCCGCGGTCGTGAAATTGTGCACTTAGACCGCCTGAAGCCCTACTACGACCCAGCCATCGTCTCGTGCCCTTAGGCCGCCAGGATGGCGCCTCTTCACCCCGGGGGTATTGTAAGAAAGAGAGTTGGAGTTCGATGCCCCAGCAGCTAGCGCCGACGAAGGCGAGGAAGAAGATAGGGAAGCCGAC
Source organism: Amblyomma mixtum (assembly GCF_055824585.1). Lineage (NCBI taxonomy): Eukaryota > Metazoa > Arthropoda > Arachnida > Ixodida > Ixodidae > Amblyomma > Amblyomma mixtum. Next base: position 19,194,855 of record NC_143020.1, read on the forward strand.
GAAGTTCGAGTTTTGCGCTTGCGAACGCCGGCCTGCTGAGCGGCACCGCTGGGACAAGGACTGTGCCCGTCCACGCTAACTGTGCGAGTTTCCACATTACAATATATATATATATATATATATATATATATATATATATATATATATATATAGGTTGCGAGAGCATGAAGTACTAGACTGCTTAAGATACTATATAGCCAACTATACGCTTCGTTAAAGGAAACATATCTATTCGACTCGACGTTTCGATCGGAAGACCGATCATCTTCAGGAGTGATTTTACTTTGTTAGTGCCTCCCCTTTTATAGGGGTTGGACACAGAACAGGTGAGCGAGGAACGGATCGAGAGTACAGAAGTAAGTGGATAGAAGTAAAAACAATATGCAAGTAAAAATAAAGAAATAATCATGGATAGGAAACGGGGAGTCGGACCCGCACGAGAAAATGGAGAGTGCGCAGAACATACAGGGAGTAGGAAAATACAACATCCAGATGCGGTCTCTGCTTTGCTCGCATGCGGGACATTCTAAATAAACAACATTACCTGTCCTCTATAATCACCGATGTCATTAAAAAGGTCGAAGCAATTAATTATAATCACGTCATTGAGGAATCTCAGCCGACATCGCCGCGCTGTAATCTCATACTGACCTTCACAAATAACCTACCAACATGAACAAAATCGTAAAAAAAACACTTCAAAATCATGAAACAGAGAGACCGGCTTTCCAAAATTTTCTCAACAGTCCCCTAAGGTAACATACAGAAGTCCAAAAAATTTACAAAATTATGTTGTCCATTCGATAATTAATAAACCGAGAGCTAGGAGCTGCGCACCATGAGCGAAAAAACGATGCCAAGTCAGCAAACGCATGCAAACCACAGCACTGGCTAAAAGCACCCATTCAAATTTTAAACATTCTATCCGGGAAGATTTAAATTGCGATTTCTCAACGTTGTTTACATGCTCGAGTGTTGCGACTGTCGAATGAAATACATAGGTCAAACAGACAATTCCTTTCGATTCAGGTTTAATAACCACCGCTCACATACCCAATCCCTCCCCAACCTCCCTCTTTCGAAACATCTCCGCGAGAAAGGCCACGAGTTTGATAAAACTAAAGTAACGATACCACATAGTGGCTTCAAAATCATTCGTGAGCGCGAGCAACGAGTCATATTTTATTTTTAAATTTAACACAGTTCAAAGTGGCATTAATGAAACTTACGGCACCCTCATCTCTCTTCTGAGGCCAGAGGCCTACGAAAATACACACCGAGGTCAGAGGCCTACGAAAATACACAATGCAACACTGGCTGCGTCGTCTGAGGTCATACCCCTTTTTGCATGCCACTTTTGGGTAGTTAATTCTACCAAAGCTTCTACCCCCAGTTTGGCTCATCTTCTGGTCTCGCGAAGGCGACATAGGTCTTTTCTTTTTTTTTCATCTTTTCTTTGACTACTCTATAAGCTTACGTGTTTTAAACTGGTAACATTTCTTCGGGTACCTCTCCTCCATCCCCCTCCCCCTTTTTCCCTCATAGTCCCGTCTCAGCGGCTAGACGATCGGCGGGAGCACTGCTCTCTACCTCTTTCGGAGCGAGCCTCCTCTACTTCCGTTCCCTCCTCGATATTTTTCTCTCCCGCGCCTCATCGAGTAGGCTCCGTAAGACCAAATCACCCTTGCTCCTCTGTTGTTAGCTGGAGGCGTGGTGTCCGGTGGAGTGTGTCACATGTCTACGTCATGGCCCCGCCTTGAATAGGATTCGTTTTTCGTTTTTGCTTGCTACCCGGTCAATTTGAGTAAGGGGGGGGGGGGGGTAGGAGGGTGGAGAGCGGCGGATCTTCCAAAGCCCTCTCTATTTTTCTCTTTGGGTTTCCTCGCGGTGTTTCGTCGCGTTTTTTTTCTCTGTCCTTTCTCTCCCCAGTTGCTTGGGTCTTGGACGTAGTCGTCCGGAGCGAAGTGTCTTCCGCAAACCACCACATTCTTTACCGTCGTGTCAGAAAGGCCGATGCGTTGTAGCCAGACACGACTCAACTCATAACTCCTGGAAATCTGTGCCGGATCGTGGTTCGACTCTAGTCGCTGCGTGCGCATCCAACGACGAAACAGCGTCGTTGCATTTTCACTGCACACTGAACAATCGAGAGGCGCGATCGGCTCGACCACCTAAACTTGTTAGCGAGCGCATCCTTTCTTACATCTCTTTGTAAACCCCAGTTAGCGAGACACCTTTTCATTTTTTTTAGGCCTCCCCATCGTCTCACGACCGGAGGGGCGGAAGTCGGTATTGTTCGAAACACGCGCTGATGCGCGGACCCGGCAACCGCCCGTTTGCTTTTCTCCGTGTGTGTTTGTGTTCTGTGTGTTTGTGTCTTTTCTCCGCTGCTACGCTCATGTCGTTCATTCGAGTCAAGGCGTAGGCAAGATGCACGAAGGATAAGCGGTGTGTGTATGGAGCGGTCAAGTGGGCGAGCGAGGGAAAGGCTCTAATGCACAAGTAACTAAAACCTTGTTTTGGGGGCCTTGCATGGAAGAAAAAAATACTGAGAAGGGAGAGCGCACGCAGAGGCTAATTTCGTGACGTGATCATGGCGGGGGGGGGGGGGGGGGGGGGCGAAGCGACTCACTCATTTTTACTATTTTTTACTTTTTATGACTAGGGTTCAAGGCTGTCGCCGTGCGCTCTCTCCGCAGTTTTTTTTTTTTGTTCCTTCATGCGGGTTTGTAGGCATGTGCCAAAACGGAAGGCGCTGCGGAAAGCGTTGTGCAGACGACGCGACGCCAAGGCTACGCCCAACCTTCTCCTGTCAGTCAGAACGATGCACCAAAGGAATGCCTTTAGCGAAAGTAACCCGCATGACGTCAAAAGGGTTCAGAGTAGTGGGCGGGGACATTTCTGTGTAAGGATAGAACGAGCGGGCTTTGTTTGAATTTTTGCAGCTTTTCGGGGCGGGCATGGCTCTAGTATTTTGCAGAGGGTTATCTTCGATGCCTCATCTATGCAGTGGGCTTGTTTTTCAAAAATGTCCGGACCCTGGGCAGGTACCCTTTATGAGTTGCGCCACTGCCCCGCGATGTTAGGTGCTGCCACCGGAGCGGATAATTATAATCAGGCTGCTCTTGCCGAGCAACCACTAGCGGCCAATAATTAATTTAACGGGCACCTGTCATGGTGGGCTGGTTGTGAGGACGTCACGAGGTCACGTGCCCTAGGTGGCCCACCTAGGTTTCTTCTCTGGGCATCTTTTGTTGATTTTTCGCTCACGGTCAACGACGCCAACGCCGACGCCACCAACAGCTTTTCTGCAGTGTGGGCCCTCTAACGCTACCGCGTCTAAAGTCGTCTTGTCACTTGTGGAAAAATGCGTCTGCATAAAATTAGCAGATACGTTGCTTGTTCACCGTTTTGCGAAATGATATGTACTTCTTTGGCTAGTCCGGCCAAGAAAGTACCCAATGCCTTTGATAGGAAAGATCCTAATTTCGCTCGAAAGAAAGAAGTCGCTGCTAGCTGTAGAAGACTTTGAGAAAAGGCTGCAAGTTTCCTCTGTGTATAGGTGTGTTGAAAATGTCTGGAAGGGTTAACGTTGCTACGCAGTCTACCAGCATGACAGCCTACGACGCCCGGTTCATCTTGCAAAGCGACCGGCTTGTTAAGCGCAGTGAAGAAAACATCATTCAGATACGTAGTGATCACGATGTTGATGTGGTGGTGGCCAAACCTTTTACTACAGGTGGATGCAAATTATGTTTCCTCCTATTAAAGCAAAAGCAAAAGTGAAAAAAAACAGGCTTAATTACAGGTTTGTATAAATGTAAAGCTGCAATAGGTACGCGCCATTATTTTGAGGACAACAACAACAACGAAGCTGCAAGCGCCCCCTGCCACGGCAACTTCGTAGGCACGCGTTGCATGCTCCAAAGAGGAAGAAGTGTCTCGACCTTCGTGGGTTCAGACGTTTGCAAGCAGCCTTACGCTAACCCTACACAAGTGTTAATCACAGCTTGGAACATTCCAGTACGTGCCAACCATCGTTACAGACTCCTTCACGGCTGGTGCGGTCATGGGAAGTGAAAAACCCACGAAAGGTTTCCGAGGTGCCGTCCTCTCTCCAGCGGACAAGCCGAGCCCACCTGGATCTCGGCTGCTCACGCCTACGCTTTTCCGAGGCGACCGAAAATCTCCGGAAGGAAAGACCACTGCTGGCACAGCCCGTACAAATGAAAGGCCTGTTATGTCGCAGAGACCTCGTCCTCGTCAACAACCGGCGCCCACGGACCACGGCTGGCTAGCGGGCACGATGCCGAGGGGCCAAGTTGTGGATGCCGCTGCTCAGGACCGTACCAGGGCCGTAAAATCCATGTTCCATCTGAACACGAACCTGCTGACGCCGCCTCCTCGAGGCCGGCCAACCACAGCTATAGCAGGCGAAGGTGTCGCCGGTACACTCAGCGTGAGTCCAGTAGATGGCCCCGCCAAGATTGGATGGACCCCAGAGGAGAGTCCTGGAAAGAACGCGGAGGAACCTTCCAATCGACATATTCCCGACAAGGTGCTGCCTTCTACAGCTCAGACGGTTCCTCCCATCAGGCAAGGCAGCGGCGAGTTCGACAGCTCCCGCGAGAACAGATCAGTGCCGGCAGCCCCCAACAGCCACTCTCCAGCGGCCCAGCACTACAACGCTTTTCCTGGCGTTCGGAGGTACTTAGGGGCCCCAGGCGTGATCGTGTTATCCCCGAGGCGCTCGCCAGGAAGCGAAGCACGCACACCAGGCCCTCTAGCGAATCAAGGACAGAGTCCGGCAGTATTTTCACCTCCAGGACCGGACAGTGACGAGGACGAGAACGGGAGGAACCAGCAGCAGGGGGCCAGGGTGACATTCGTGCAGGTCTGGGCGCTCTGCGGCGTCACTGTGGCGACGATCATACTACCGGTAGGTCTCTTCATTCTGTCTTACCTGGGAACAAGGGGAGCGCACTTCTCGCCAGTCACAAACATCAAGACAGAGCCATCGACCAGCACCTTATACAGTGGAAGCACTCCTGACCCATTTCAAGGTGTACCGTCTGACTGCCTGCGGCCTGTAATCGTCAACACCAACTTCACACTCCGGAGCTCCGGCTATATCAAACGCGACCTCCCTGCGAGGACACACAAGATCTTCTGCCTTTTCAATTCGTCACGGCTGGGACTTGCGGGCCGACCAGAATTAACTTCCTTCGAAATGCCCCTGCATTACTGCGGGGGAATCGTCTACTGGTCGGTGGGAGTGGCTGGCGGGGTGGTACACAGTCGAGTCGAAAATTTCGACAACACCACAGGCTTGTACCATCTAAGCGAACTGCTCATAACCCTCAACCTAACCTACACACCGGTCCTGGTGACTGTTGGCGGCTATCCCCAGGAGAGTGCACATTTCTCCAGACTCGGCCGAGACCCGGGTGCAATGGCGCGCTTCGTCAGTAGCCTGATGCGGTTCGTTTGGGGCCATGGTTTAAACGGCGTCAACATCCACTGGGTCCAACCTGAGCCCGGCTGTGGACGCCCAGATGACGGTGCTACGCTGTCCGCGATGATCGACGGCATTAGGCAAGCTTACCGCAGCGTGGGTAGGGGTGCGGGTGGCGAGATCGCCATCATGCTGCCAGCGGAAGCTACAGTCGCCGGGCCCATTGTCGGACTGCTAGCAGGCCGAGTGGAGTGGATTTTTCTGGAAACGCATCTGCTGCAGCCCTTACCGAACAGGAGAACTACCTGCTCTGATGTCGCGAACCGGGTGCTAAGCCTAATTGCTCGTCTCCGGCCCGGGCCTAACGAACACAAGATCTGCACTGGCTACAGTCTCGCCCCGTGGCTGGCGGCTGGGGCGCATCGGGCGGGAGTCGATCCGTTAATCTACGGCTTCTCCAACGTGACATCGCCGGACACCGGTCGGAGTGGCCTGACGTCTATGCGGGAGATATGCACCGGTGGCAGGACCTGTGTGGCTACCTTGTCAGGTTCGTGCCTGATACTGGCCAAGGCCTCGGTTCCGGGTAGTCCATCGTCGCCGGCTCCGCTGTACGTTTTCCACGGCCACCGGAGCCTCTTCGATATCTTCTCGCACGGCATCTCGGCGTCCGAGGTGAACAGCACCAACCGCTGTGCACTGCTGTATGACGTAGACATGGACAACTTCAATGGACCATGCCCGGTCCTGAATGCCGGCTTTTTCGCCCACTTGGCGCACTTCGGTAACGCCACGGAAGCGCCGGGCCAGGCTACTATTATGGAGGGGGGCGTCACATGCCATTGATGTGTCTTCTGAGCGGAGCGTAATGATTTGCTGCAGTGAACGCTGCAGAAAGTGTTTCGGCTTGTTCTGTAATTAGCGGATTTCCGGCTTCAGCTATAGGTTACTTTAGTTTTTGGATTTTTTCGAGGCGGTGTGGAAAGGTGCGCCCATAGATTTTTTTTTGTCTGGACTTGAGCTTTATTGCAGAAGAACTGTTATTCTACTGATAGCTTACGGCGCCCAAAATCAGCTTCCCTTCTGTGATGGCCAGTCTTCGAATGCCGGCGATCGGAATTCATTGCTCAGCTTCTAACGCACAGGTTGTAATTCTGCGAAGTTTCAATTCGAACGTAAGTTTTCTTATTGGTGCCTTGCTCGATGTAACGGCATTTAATCATCACTGTGAGAAATGTAGAAAGAGGTCGGTCAGACCCCGGCTTTTTCGTGCTTTCAGAAACTCATTTACCTGCGAGTCTTTTTCATCTCAGTCACGGAGACCACGCAGCGTGTTCGTTGTTGTAGACAGAATACTCGAGGTTATGTTTTCGGGCCCAAAATTTAGTGCTGTAGTTTGGAAAGCCCGAGAGTTCACGGTCGACTCAGGAGCGACGAAATTTAGAGAGTAAAATATGATTACGGTGTATGGGAACATCATAAGCCCAGCGAAGGAATATGCCACTTATTTTTTCCCTGAATATAATTGTAATAATTGTAATTTATCTATTCGTGTGTGTGTATAAGGTATGTGCAATGTGATTTTGAATTGCTGCGAACATTTACGTACTGCTTGTATAGTGTTTGCCACGGTCCTTATGTACTAGGCGGTGTGAGCTTGTCAAGTTCAAGTTGTCCTAGGGCAGCTTTTTTCCACATACCTGCTTATTTCATTTAAAACATGAAATAAATGAGTTTGAATGACCCCTCGCCCCTGCGCTCTTCTGCCGAAAGCAGTAAGCAATGAGCCACCGCGGTACGTCGCGTGGCCCCACCTCGATGGACACTTCCGAGGCGTACGGGCGGAGCGCCTCCGCGACCAGCACGCGCCGCGACGGACGTTGGAAAGTGGCATGTCCCTCCATGTCCCTGGTGCTGGCTCGCACCCCCTCGCGAGCCGACTGAAAAAATGTCAAGCCGTGAAAAAAAGGGGGTTGGGGGGCGCTCAAAGGACCAATTAAACCGCGAAGAAAAGTTCGGGGAACCCTAGAGAGGCTCAAGCTATGAATAAAAGACTCCCCAAGAGCCCCGCGGTCCTCCCATTGTTGTAAACCGGACCCCGCTTCCGACGCGCGCTCGAGCGCCCGTGCGCAGGCGCCGATATCTGACAAGCGCAGATATCTGCGCCCCGCTCGCGCGTCGCGCCTTGCGCATGCGCAGACAGGCTCCAGCGTGCGCCCGTGCGCGTAGGCGCTTCGCGTGTACGCCTCGGAAGTGTCCATCGAGGTGGGGCTTTAAGCTCCGCCTTGAATGTATACGGCGTGGTAGCGCATTGGGTTCCCTTATATGCATAAAGTCATTCTCTACATTTCTATATCCGTGGTAGTCTTTATACCTCCTGGCATAGTGACGCAGTGGTTAAGCGATCCCAGCTGTGGGCCTTGTGTGGCACAGGTTACTCTTCCAGAGCGACCAATCATTGAGCTGCCACCTACCACGGTGGACAGCTCTCTCACTATAATATGGCCAGGTTATGATGACGCCGCAAGGTCACGGTACCTAGGTGGCCCACCTGGACCTTATGCTGCTCTTTGTGCACAGCCTGCCTCTTGAGGTTTCGCTCACAACGCCGATGCAGAAAACGCCGAGGCTGGATTTTCCAGAACCTGTAATGCATTCGCGTTAAGAACTGGAGGGGACATTTAAAGGGCAGCTGCAGCACTTTTTTGAGAATTTCGCGATATTCAGGTATTCAAATCTATGTAGGCTGTAGGCAAAGCATGCCAAGTGTTTTAGCACTAGCATTTAAAATAGTGACGTAATCGACGATTGAATTTTGCGCTTCTCCTCAATACAACAGAGGAGTGCGGGGAAACTTAGCGTGACGTCATGGAAGGTATGATTTCAAATTACCGCTGTCGTCCGCCAGACCCTGCCCTGACGCTTCAGATGCTGCCAAACAACTCTCGGCAGGGTTTGCCCTTGGAGGCGTTGGTTTTTTTCCTTCAAAGCAGGCGTTTGTGCGTTGAAAATATACCGATACCTTCGATGACGTCATCACGCGCCCCCCACTTGGCGTTGTGCGCTGTGGAGAAGCTTGGTGGGCGTCCGGATTTTAGTCGGCGATTACTTCACTATTTCAAGTGCTAGCCCAAAAAGACTTCGCATGCTTTACCTACAAGTTTCACACATTCGACCCTCTTAAGCTCGTTGATTTCTAAAACCGATGCTAAATGGTCGATGCACATTCATACAAAATTTGTCGCTGTCTTCTTTATATTCATTGATCGCGGAGAGCCCTCACACCACCCCTGGCGCAATGGTGCGGCGGTTATGCGATACGCCACTGTCCCCGGCAGGTGGGTGCTTCAATCACATCCACTGGTGGGGCTTGTGGCACCCAGAATGCTCTTCCTGGGAAGCTCTCGCGACCAATAATGAACTGCCACCTGCCATCGTGGGCAAGTTCTGATGACGTCACAGGGTCACGCCTGGGGATTGCTCTGGGGATTTTCCGCTCACGCCGCCCCCGACGTCAACGACGGCGACGCCAGGCTTTGGGCTGAACGGGAGGTTATGCCATGCTCTCATGTTTACTGAGGTAAACAACAACATCAACAAAAACGACGACGCTATCGCGTTAAAACTAGAAAAAAATTGAGGAACTGTTCTAATGCGAAACAGTTACTGGATCTCTTCATCGGGCCAGGGTGCTCTGCCCACGCTACCTCGCAGACACGGACACTTTCCTTTATTTTGTTTATTTTTCTTAATTTTTATTTTTGTTTGCATTTTTAAATTCACCACAAGGCGCACAAACGAAGTTGAGCGAACATTTTTCTGTGGTCTTTTTTGTGTTCAGCTCATCCGCAAAGAAGCGACAGAAAGAACGGGCGAGGCGTACCGCCTCTTCCATCTGGGATCCTGCAGTGCAGAAAAAGCGACGTCGACAACGTGGGCCACTACTTTACCACGTCTAGTATTAGGCCAGTGACAGCTGCAGAAGCGAGGACCTTACGTCATATGGGCTCTATTGGAATACAGCGAAGAGGGGGGGGGCGATATGGAGCAACCATGTCAAACCGATCTCCGGATTTTCATGGGCGCGCCCGGCTCCCCGTTGACGCATGTTGTGGTCTGAGCATAACGAATATTTAGCGGTTTGATCAGGTCGTAGCCTATGTCGCAATGACAAAGGAGGTCGGAGGGATAGCTTTGGTCGACTTGATCAAGTTGAAGAACGGCACGAGGACCATTTCCGAGTTCCGCCGCATCGCAGATGGTCCTCATTTTGTGCAGATTTGCATTCATAGAGCGGCCCTTCAAAACCACATGTTTGATGACCAGCCACTATAGTTTGCTTAGGGCCGCCAAGAGAAATCAGATGAGGATTCGGGCGAACATTTTATTACCGGCAGACAGCAAGTACACGAGGTAGATTAAGGCAAACAGTCCCCCTATGCGCAACATAATTCTGACCTGGTGAGATTAAGCATCCTTGCCACACCGTCGTGAGGCTACCAGACTTACGAGAGAGAGATGTCGATGACGCAAGGATGCCTTCTAATTTACCGGACAAAAAACATCGACGAAGAAAAAGTTATCCTGTTTGTGTGATATGTGTGATACGCAAGGCTGCTTTTACAACAAGTTGCCCTAGGCGGACAGACTTGAGAGCCGTACGTAATACGGCCCCAGGTCACGACTTCCGAGCGGCTTTCGTGCATGACTTATCGTTTTGAGTGGCCCGGCGTACCGCACCTTGCAAACCTTGCCACTTAATGGTTATCCGCTGTGAGTATGCACTTCGGTCATAGCACGCCAAAGCGCGCTTACATGGCCCTACCGATCAGCTGGCAAATCCAGATGTGACGTTGCAATCTTGACCGAATGGACTTACCGATGCGGTTGTTAGCGAGCGTGAGGTGCTTCAGCTGTTCAAACCTGCTTATGGACGCTGGAAGCAATGTTATCTTGTTCCCTGAGAGCTCTAGGGTTCGTAGTACCCCTTCGATGACGGACAGTTCCTTCGGAAACTGGATGGCACGAGAGAGCGAAGCAGCTGAACAACGGTATGCTCTTTCATCAAGTAGAGTTGCATGTGTGGGTCTTAACAGTCTAAAAACTAAGGAGTCGCCTAACCAAAACACGATCAAATACGACGTTAGTACGACTGATGCGAGTAAAGAGGGCTACTGCTACTACTGTGCTGGTAAAACGTAGCGGGATGTCACTCACTCTTTGAGATTGCTGTTGGAAAGCGTACAAACGCCCGTCTTGCCAGCATTTTGAATGTGGGGCATTATCGAGTTGCCCATTTGATTATATGCGAGGGCGAAACTTTGCCCGTCCCTGTGGAGTTTGGTGGAGCGATTAATTTAAGATACAATAAAGGTAAACATTAGTTCGCACGCGCACCGTGTCGACTGCGCTTAGCGCTCCCTGGAGCTACCGGAGCGCTGCTACCTGTGAGAAGCCGGAAAGCCAATCAAAAGACAAGCTAAGCCGCAAAGTAAGAAAGTTTGGGTTTCGCATTGACGGCATTTTGTTTAGAATTAGTAATAATTGCAGTTTTACATACCTGCGCTGGTCTGCATACCTGCGATATGATCTATTACATATCAAAAAAGATAAGCAAGATTTCACAGCTTTTAAGATCTGGGGCTGTATTGACGCAAGTTATTGCTCTTGGGACAGCCGTGATGGGTTCCAAAGCGTTACAAGACGGAGACGAAAGGAGAAGAACACACACGACAAGCGCTTACTAGCAACAAAAAACGTTTATTGCAACGGTGGGAATAGATAGGGGTCACAGAAAACACAAAGAACCATAAAATAACAAGACAGAAAAAGAGATTAGCCGTTACTATCTAAAAACGCACGTTCCTTCTCCGACAGCAGAACTGAAGGCTCACTGACACAGCCCTTTGTCTTAGCAGTATGATAAGCTTCGACAATTTTCCTAGTCTTCTGGTTCTTTGTGATTTCTGTGACCCCTATTTATTCCCAGCGTTGCAATAAACGTTTTTTGTTGCTGGCAAGCGCTTGTCGTGTGTGTTTTTTTCCTTTCGTCTCCGTCTTGTCGCGCTTTGGAACCCATCATGAATGTTTACCAACTTGCCCAACTTTTTGCCCTCCTTCTTGGGACAGCGGCTATCAAAAAGAGGCACAGCACCAAGGAGACGGGAACCTGACTGCTGATCTACTTGTGTCTTTCCTCTATGATTTACGGCAGGGTTGTTCTCTATCACCGCTGCTGTTCATTCTTTACGTGATAAATATGGAAAGAAGGCTAGAAGAAAGTAATCTAGGTTATAATCTGTCGTACAGATTAGGCGGAAATGTAGTTGAGCAGCGGCTCCCGGGTTTAATGTATGCGGACGATATTGTACTGTTAGCAGATAGCCAGGAAGATTTACAAACTTTGGTTAATTGTTGTGGAGATGAAGGAGACGCTTTAGGATTCAGATTTAGCGCAACTAAGTCAGGTGTGATGATTTTCAACGATACAACTGACCAGGTGCTTACAATACAAGGCCACGAAATACCTAAAGTGTCCGAATACAAATACCTCGGGATATGGCTAAACGAAGGGCAGATATACACGGAGAAGCATGAACAGGCTCTTAGGGCAAAATGACGAAGAGACGCCGGGATAATGAAACATAGGGCATTATGGGGGTACAACAAATATGAAGTACTGAGAGGTATTTGGAAAGGAATAATGGTGCCGGGGCTTACTTTCGGCAATGCGGTTCTGTGCTTAAGGGCAGAAGTTCAGTCGAGATTATACGTAAATCAGAGAGCTGTGTGAAGATTAGCACTAGGTGCCCACGGCAAAACCACAAACGAGGCAGTACAAGGGCTGGGCAACGTTCGAAGCACGGGAAGCTAAGAGTAAAATATTATATGAAGAACACCTGCGGAAATTGGACGATAACAGGTGGGCAGCTAAGGTATTTAAATATTTATACAGAAAGAGCGTTGACTCACAGTGGCGGAAAAGAACTAGAAAACTAACCAGTAAGTATGCCGGTCATGACGACGGAGAAAGAAAGCGCATTAAACGACAGGTTAG
>NC_143020.1:19405098-19417598 GCF_055824585.1 Amblyomma mixtum
CGAAGGCCCAGTTTCGGCAACGGTTACCCCAGCGGCAACCGGAGGCCCAGATTCGGCAAGATTTCGCAGCGCCGCATTGAACGCCGCAGTGCTGCGCCGAGCGCAAGACAAAGCCTTAAAGCCGGCGTCCGTAGACGCGGCCGGCGTTCACGCCGGAAACCAGCAGTCACCCGCCCCGCGCGCGGCGGGCCGCAGTCGTCGACTGCTCACGAAGTGGAAACCGCCCGTTATTCCCAAGCCTGCTCCAGACGACTACGTCGTCGTCATCAAGCCCCGGACCCGCGTCTCGTTGTACGAGACTTTCCAGGAGACCGGCTACGGCCGGGCGTTCACGGCTCTCCTGGGCACGCAACCCGCAACAGACCTTACCATAATACCGGTAAGAGACCAAAACCTCATTATTGTTCAGACTGCGAAACCTGAGCTAGCCGACCGGATCATCGGCGAATTTGAACTTAATGGACCCGACGGGAGGGTCCCCCTTGTGGGGCACCTGCGCCAAGACGGCAAGGACGTCTGCTACGGCGTCATTACCGTCCGTAACTCTGAAACTACGGACTCGCTCCGTACTAGGCTCCAATGGCGCTACGGCACCATCGTGGAAGTGCGTAAATTTGGGACATCCAACAAAGCGAGACTGACTTTCGCCGGAATAGAGAAGCCACGTTTCGTGCACTACGACTCGGAGCTTGTACAAGTTAGGCCTTACCAGCGAACCATTCCAGCCTGCCGACATTGCGGTGTGGTCGGCCACCGCGTGGACGCCTGCCCCGGCCAGAGGCTGGACCGGTGTGGCCTGTGCGGACAGCAGGCTCTACTCGTTGAGGGGGTGCGGGCCCCTCACCAGTGCAACCCAAAGTGTTCAGTGTGCGGCGGGGCCCATGCCACGGGGGGCCCTGCATGTACGGCTAAATATCGCGCTATCCAGCCCCCGCATGCCGAGCGCGGGCGTAAATCGAAGCGGAACCGACGCAGGCGTGGCAAGCGTCGCCCGGACAAGCTGAAGGCCAAGGCTGCCGACCAAGCCATGGACCAGCCTGTGAATTCCTCTACCGGGAGCCAGGGAAAACCTCCAGCTGCGCCACCGCCGCCTCAAGCCGGTGCAGCGAAGCCCCTCGGACCTCCCCAGAGCGGCGGCTCCAAGACGTGGGCAAACGTTGTCAAGCAACACTCCCAGGTGAGCGGTGCGGGCAGGGCAGCTTCTCCCTTCCCTCCCCCTTCCCAATCCCAACCACGGACAATCTCTGCCGAACAAAAAGAAATATCTGCTCTCCACGAGCAGGTTGCAAATTTTCAAAAGCGCCTCGCAATAGCGGAGGCCCGCCAAAATTCCCCCAACCACACCTCTGCATCACCCGCAGCAGAGGCAATGGAAAGCGACGCAACCCCTTCAGGACAGGCTGCGCATGCCCTCACGGCACTCGAGGCGAGAGTGAGCGCGCTCGAAACTCAAGTTAACTACAGAATATCCGCATTGGAAACGCAAATCAATGCCACACTTACGGCGGCACTCAACAAAATTAGCCACCTTGCGGCATCTATCCCAAACCTCATAACCGCTCAGTTCGCTCAACTCACCCGCGCTCCCAAGCGCGCTGGCCCGCTCAAAACCTTCGCAGGCCGGCAGCTCAAAGCGTCTAGGCGTCGAATCGCCGGAGAAGAAGAAGAGGTCCCCTGTGCCATGCTCAGTATAGAGAACGCTCCTCTCTTTGGAGCCACTGGCTCTCAAGCCTCCTCTCCAAACTCACAACTCTACCCTTGATCATGGCGGGCGCCCCTAGAAATAGGAAGCATCCGCGAAGCAATTCGATCCCTATTCAAATTGTACAGTGGAACTGTCGCGGATTCAAGGCACGCACAAAGCGAGCCGATGTACGCCTGTTCTTTACAACTTTCCCAGAATTACCTGCGGTGGTGGCCCTTCAGGAGCCAGGAAATGGCGCCACCCTTGCCAGTTACACGGTGTACCAGCAGGATGCGCAGAGCTGCCTCTGCGTACATAAGAATTACACGGCCTCCCAGGTTGACCTGGATCTTAGCGCTAATTTCTCCTATGTAATGGTGACGATCCTTCCGCTACGCAAACAGGACCCCCCATTGCACATACTCAACATTTACTGTCCCCCAGAGCTACCAAATGTTACATTCGCAGATGTCTTCAGCCGAGCTTTGAAGGTCGCGAATCGGGATCCCCTCATAATCGTTGGGGACTTTAATGCTCCCAGCACCTTATGGGGGTACACACGTGAAGAGACACGCGGACGCAAGTTGGCGGAGCTTGTTTCCACACTGGGCCTTACTCTTCACACGGATCCCGCGCAACCCACTCGTATAGGTAACTCCGTTACACGCGATACGTGTCCGGACCTCACCTTTACGAAAAATATTCGCTATGCAGATTGGAGGAACACCGAGGAATCCCTCGGTAGCGACCACTGCATAATTACCAGTACAATCCATACCAAGCCACTCACAAGACCACAGGCCAATGCAAAACTACCCGACTGGACCAAATTTAGGAGCAGCTACACCAATCCTCAATCGATAATGGACCAAGGATACTCAACGTGGTCCCAACACCTAGTATCCCACTTGAAATCAGTCGAGCAAAATGTTCAACTCTCAGAGGCGAGCCCGGCGGTGGATAACCACCTCCTCCACCTCTGGGAGGCACGACACAGGCTAGTCCGCCGCTGGCGTCGTCAAAAACACAATCGGAAACTCAAAATTCGCATCGCGGATATCACCCAACAGGCGGCACAATACGCGGCCCAACTCGCCGACTCCAATTGGGTGCACCGATGCAACACTGCAGCTCGGCAAATGTCGAGTCGGAGTACGTGGCGCCTCTTCCGCGCCCTTATTGATCCGGCACAAACCCGTACTGAGACACAAAACAGCTTCAAAGGGCTATACATAACTTCACTGGAGACACGGCCAAACTGGCCGATGCGCTCCGCGACAAATATTTTAGTATACACCAGGATCCCCGTGGTCAGGCGTACTCGTATGCAGGTTCCGAGAACGCGGATTTGGATCAACCGTTCCAGCTCCATGACCTAAAAGCGGCCCTGGCTAAAATGAAGCGAGGTACAGCACCAGGCCGGGACAAGGTGACGGTAAAGCTTCTTGCCAACCTCCCAGATCCTGCCTACGAAACTCTCCTCGATTACTTCAACACTATCTGGATTGGAAGCACACCACTCCCCATAGATTGGAAAACGGCACTAGTAACTTTCATTCCCAAGCCAGGTAAAGCCATTCACACCGACAATCTCCGGCCCATCTCGCTCACTTCGTGTGTGGGGAAGCTGATGGAGACTATGGTCCGCGACAGATTGTCGGCTTTCCTGGAACAGCAAAACATTTTCGCAGACACCATGTACGGTTTCCGCCCACACCGGTCCGCACAAGATGTCCTGTTGCAACTTCACAAGGAGATTCTCGACCCCGTCGAGCACCCCAGCAATGATAAAGTAGTCGTCGCACTTGACCTGCGGGGGGCTTTCGACAATGTGACCCACGAGATCATCCTATCCCATTTGTCGCAAACAGACTGTGGGCGCAATACTTTCAATTATATCAAACAATTCCTTACAGATCGCCAATCCTATATCCGGCTGCAAGACACAGAATATGGTCCATATCAACTTGGCACACGAGGGACCCCACAGGGAGCTGTCCTCTCGCCATTACTATTTAATCTGGCCATGATGTAGCTCCCTACCCAGCTGGCAGAGGTCGCCGGTGTGCAGCACGCTCTGTATGCGGACGACATCACCCTCTGGGCAACACAACAATCGGTTGGTGACATCGAGACCAACCTGCAACAAGCGGCAGCTATTGTGGACGAATACGCTCGTCGCTGTGGTCTTGAATGCTCCCCGAGCAAATCGGAATTTGTGCACATACGCCCCAACTCAAAGTGCACAACCAAAATTGCCCTTTCCCTACTTAGCGAACCGATACCTGAACACGAGGAGATCCGGGTACTGGGGCTTTTCATTCATCATAGGCGCAAGATAGACACTACCCTAAACAAGCTACGTAAGGTGGGGGACCAGGTGGGTCGGATGCTCCGCCGGGTGTCCAATAAAAGGGGGGGACTACGATGCAAAGATGCCCTGCGGCTGGCCAATGCATTCGTGACCAGCCGGATTTTATATTCGGCTCCGTACCTCCACCTACGCAAATGCGATGAGAATGCCTTAGAAGTAGTTCTCCGCAAGACTTATAAGAGAGCGCTCGACCTCACCATAACGACGTCCAACAAGCGTCTCCTCGGTCTGGGGATGACCAACACCTTTGGGGAGTTACGAGAAGCTCATCTTAACAATCAATACTTGCGCCTAATCAAAACACCTGCAGGGAGCCGCCTTCTGACCCGCTTACACATATCCTATGCAACACATACAGAAGAACGGGTCCGCATCCCTGAAGCCTGGCGCTTTGCACTCCAGGTGCGACCCCTTCCGAAGAACATGACTGCAGACACCCATGATGGCCGCCGTCTCGCGCGGGCGGAGGCTATTTCTCAACAATATGGCCATAAGCCAGGTGTCTTCTATGTGGATGCGGCCGGCCCACACCATGGGGGTTGGTACACGGCGGCCGTCATCCACCAAAACGCTACAGTTCAGGGCCTTACTTTCCGTGCCCCAAACATTACATTTGCGGAAGAGATCGCCATTGCACTGGCCGCCGCAGATCCAGAGTCCCGAGTCATTATTACGGACTCCAGGGGCGCCTGCCGCAATATTGAGCAAGGGTATATTCCAGACCGTGCTTTCAAAATTCTCCACGCATGCGAATACACAGGGTTTCCGACCCATCGTACCATCGTGTGGGCTCCGGCTCATGTGGGTCTTAAGGGGAACGAGGCAGCCGACGCTGCCGCCCGCGCGCTTACTCACCGGGCGTCGCCTCATCCGCAGCCTGATCCGGAATTCAATTTCAATCCGGCCATCACCTTTAAAGAGATCACCTCTCTTTATCAAAATTTTCATGGTCTCTATCCCCCTCCCTGTAAAGGCCTCACCAGGGTGGAGGAGCGCTGGCTTCTCCGCCTCTATACCAATACTGTACTGTGCCCGGCAGTACTTAAGCACTTCAATTCTTCCTTCTCGGGCGCGTGCCCACACTGTGAGGAGGAGTTTTCGGACACCTACCACATGGTGTGGGCATGCCCTTCCAATCCTGCCTACCCACCCCACCTCCACCCCACTCGAGAGGACTGGGAAGCTGCCCTGCGCGGCTGCTCCGAACTCCATGCCCAACAGGCATTGGTAGCTAGAGCCCGGGCCGCTGCGGAAGCTGCAGGGATCCCGGACTAGGGATCCCTCCTAGTGTTTGTAAGGGGCGGGCCCTTCCGGCTCGCCCCATCGACCTCTCACTGTAAATAGGAATAAAAGTTTTCCTCCTCCTCCTCCTGACATCGCACAGCACACGGGCGCCTGTTCGCATTTCGCCTCCATGAAAACGCAGCCACCGTTGGGCTGGGTTGGAACCCCGGTACTCGGCTAGCAGCCAAGCACGCTAACCACTGCGCCAGGACTTATTTTCTGCAATTGAAATGTGACCCACGAGGGCAGTAAAAAGTTGATCGTGTGATCAAAATAATTTTAATAACTTTTAATATTACCCTCTCGGGGCACTAATTAACGAGTGTTTCTATTTCCTAGTCGCTGCCGGAGTACCCAGCTCAGCTGTAGGAAGCTAGGAAGCTAGCTCAGCCTGCTTTTTTTTTTAATGCGATAGCATTAAAACAGTACTTCAAACAAAAACCCGTCTGTCGGCTTGTGTACGGCGTCACTGAAAGAGGAGCGGAGGCGACACGCGCTGCAATGCAGCCCCGCAAGTTGTCGGTTGGCCCACGTGGCTCTTCCGTGGCGTTCGGCGCTCGGCCACAGACAGACACGTGTCGCGCGTACAAGAGTCGCGTTGTGTTTTGCGATCTGTAAAACTAAAGCTAATGCGTTACTGTTGCATGAATCCCGTTAATCGCACTTCGCTTTTTTAAATTTGGTGGAATTAAAATGGAAAATTGCATGTATTCCAGTAATGTAGCAGGGGGCGGGGGGGTCAGTAACGGGAAAGGGAGAAGGGCCTACATGCGCATTAGCCCAGGGCCCACATTTTTCTTAATCCGGCCCTGTGCACGCGCGAAAATGTCCAGGCTCTGTGCGAAAATAAGAGCGCGTGAGCGGCCACTGTGTACAACCATTTAGAGAAAACGACAAATTGTACGTAGCGTCCTGCCTCGAATTAATCACGCGCGGTGCACACATGCACGAGCGGCCGGGGTGGGGGAGCCCGGCCGCGTACCGTCCGAGGTGTCCGTCCGACGATGTTGCCGGTCACCCCCACTGCAGTTGAATGGCACCGCCACCACCGTCGTCGGCGCGCCGGCGCTAAGGCAAGACAACGATGGGGGCTCGGCAGGAACCGGAAACCTTGACAATAACTACGAATTTTACTCGTGTAACCTGAAGAACGTAGAATTGTGTGAAATAAGACAGGCGCTAACACGGTGAACGTAGAAAATAGGGGACTACTTGACGCATCACAGACGCAAAAGCTTTCGAGTTCTACGTCAAAAATTACATCTCGGTGGGGAGGTGTCTGACACCTTCCACATGGTTTGGGCGTGTCAATCTAACCCATCTATCCCCCCCCAACCCCAACCCCACCAGAGAGGACTGGGAGGCGGCCCTGCTCGGCTGTCAAGATCTAAAGAGCCAAAAGGCCTTGGTTCAACGGACGCGGGCGGCGTTGCTTGCCATTGGGGCCCCGGAATAGGGGCTCCACCTAGTACTGTGAAGGGAAAGGGCCAATAGGGCCTACCCCAATCACCTCTCTGTAAAATATTTAATTGCCCATAAATGTTTTTCACCACCACCACCACCAATGAGAGCCCGAAAATGGACGTTCGGGAAGAAGTGCAAAGGCTTTTGGGGAAGGCGACCGCCCCCCCCCCCCCCCCCTTAGGACCGCCACTGCACCCCATGTACCTATAAGCGCGATTCAGGCGTCCACTGTCCCAGTGGGCCAGTTATGCGCATTTCCTTTCCTTAAAATGATCGGAGTGTAAAACGTTGCCAATGCCAATGAACACAACGAACGCTGAGATAGAGAGTGAAAAACTGTATTCTAACAGGAATTTGGGGCACGCCCCAGGGTCCCCGCACGACCTCACTGCACTGAAGTGTTAATGTTCTAAGGTCCATAACACGAAAGCATGGCCGGTGGCGATGGTCTGCACGGCCGGGTCCTCCGAGCGCAGCAGGGTCTCCCAGTTCTCCCAGGTCTGGAGGTTTCCTAGATCCCGCGGGGGAGGGTCCGCCGGGCATAGGGAAAGGATGTGGAGGGAATAGGCGAAAGGGTTCTGGGCATAGGGCGCAAGCAGGAGGAGGAAGGAGGAATGATAGTGGGCTAGGGTAAGGGGTGAGGGGAGAGTGTGTGCGTGCAGTCTGCGCCAGAGTGTTGCGTGTTTGTTATCTAGGGAGGGGTGGGGCGGTGGTGGTGGTGGTGAAAACTTTTAATTGATGAAATAGAGTTTGGGAGCCACAGAGTGGCCCCGCTACATGGTCGGCGTCCCTATTCCGGGACACCGCATGGGGGCAGAGCTGGCGTGAGGCTCTGTACGCCTGCGTCAGCTCGCTGAATGAGTGCATGCGCTCCTTCGTGAATCCCCAATCTGAGGCCACCTGAGACCCGTTTAAAGAATCTCGGGCGAAAAGGTTGGCGGCCTCGTTTCCGGGATTCCCGGAGTGCGCAGGCACCCATATCAGCTCCACTTGGCGTGGCTGGGGTGCATCGGGCGAGTTCAGTGTGTCAAAAGCAGGGACATGGACTCGGCCTCGAGCAAAATTTAGTATCGCACTTTTGGAGTCAAAATGTACCCGGCTTCCGTGCGGGTGATAGCAAGTGCAATGGCGGCTTCCTCTGCAGCCTCTGGGGAGGTGTCTGGAGGGAGAGGTAGTGTGAGGAGGGTGGATGAAAAGGAGTCCACCACAGCTTCTGTCGCTTCATCACCCGTGCAGGCAGCGTCCACCCATACGGCGTCCGGCTCAGAGCCATACGTTCGATGGAGTGTCTTCGCACGGGCTCTGCGGCGGTGCTCATGGTGTGACGGATGCATATTCCTCGGGAGCGGCTTGATGAGGTGCTCCCGTTGAAGGGGCCGTGGGATGGTGAGGAAGGTTGGGTCGTTGGCCGGTATTCTGATTCCGAGGGAGTCCAAGAGCCCTTCACTACGGCGTCCCTCATAGCCTGAGTTGCTTTCGGACGTTAAAACCCCAATAAACCAATGAACCAAGCAGCGAAACCAAGGAAATACAAGCGATCGCAGATTGTATCCTCCAGGTCGCCCTTTCATGGCGGCCACCTGGCGCGACAGTGGCATAACGGCGACAAAACATACGTAATAAAGTTTATTCCTCCACCTCCACAAAGGCCCTTCCATGCTTCTTTCTTCTATTCCCTTCTTCCTGCCTACCCTCAAGGCCCAGTTTAGGTGTCCACCCAGAGGGGATTGCTTACTGTGCCTTTCATCTCGTCAAAACCAAATTTCAAAGATTGCATGCTACGGTGAGGGAGCTCATGACCGCGGTGCTGCAACCCACCCTACACTTGCACAGTTAAGGAACCTCTGTGAACACAAAAAAGCTTTGCTACTATCCTCATCGCTTTAGTGCATGCTGACACGAATATGGACGCATTGACTGATCCATTCGACACAGAAAACAAGATAAAAAGATTAACTCTTGCAGTGGATAGCACTTTCTTTGACCAAGAAAAAAAGCTTTTCCTGAAGAAAAAGGAAGTCGTTTTAGCAATAATCCAGGACTCCATTGGTACATTTCATGATGCCCAATTTGGGAACAATGCGGCCTATAAGCAGGTATAGTTGGATTTAGTTGATGCTGTACAATCTCCTTCATACCTATTGTGTGGCCGTGCTCCCTCTCCCATACTAGACACCAGAGAAAGCCGTGTACCGTGGAACCTTAGTGACACTAGTGCGCGGTACACTCTGCGCTACGAACTCCAAGATTGTGTGTGAGAACTTTGGCGGGCTTCCCGCATGTGCGTTTTAACGTCACAGCGCTAAGGGCCCCGTGTCGCAGAAAAGCCGGTGTCGTCGTCGGCGGCGTTGGCCGTGAGCGAAAAATCCCAGAAGCATTAATAAATAAAACCGAGTAAGAAATTGGTCGAGTTGGGTAATCGAACCAGGGCCTCAGGAGTGCGAGGCGAGCATGTTAACCTCTGCGCCACGCCATCTCGATGGTTTGGAATGAACAAAGGAGCGTCCAGTGAATACGGTGTTGTCTTAGAAGAGAGAGAGAGAGAAAAACTTTATTTGAAGAGCAATTCGGGGCACGCCCCAGGGTCCCCGCACGACCCCACTGCACTCAAGTGTTTCTGTTACTAAGGTCCATAACACTGGCATCTCGGCCGGTGGCGATGGTCTGCACGGCCGGGTCCTCCGAGCGCAGTAGGGTCTCCCACTCCTCCCAGGCCTTGAGGTTATCTAGGATCCGCGGGGGAGGGTCCGCCGGGCAGAGGCAAAGGATGTGGAGGGAAGAGGCGAAGGGTTCTGGGCATAGGGCGCATGCCGGAGTGGGGAAGGAGAGATGGTAGTGGGCTAGGCTAAGGGGAGAGGGGAGAGTGTGTGTCTGTGAAGGGTGCTTTAGAGACGTACTGTGGTGTATATTATTATTATTAGCATGTCAATTACAGAAGTCGCCGTTAAGCGAGTAGCAAAGTACCTTACCGCTACTTTTCCTCTTCGCTTGGCGCGCACGTAGCGCCATCAGGCGGCGCCCACTAAAATCACTCCCTCCTACTCCTCCTGCTCACCTCGTTCGGGCGCAGCGGGGCCGTGCGGGGACACAGGAATCACGCGGTGAGCGGTGAACAACGCTGCGCACATCCAGGGCGCGTTCACCACGAAGCTTGTGGCTTGCTGCCCGTTCGCTTGGCGCGGAAGCTATGCTGGCCTTCGTGGCAACGGGTTTGTCGAGAACGATGTGCCGACGAACGCTATCGCGTCGTACCCTTGAGGCGGAGATTGAGTGTCCCCTCCAATTTCTCCTGTTTTGTCGCTCGCACCCCTGTCTGATTGCAGCCCCACCCAACCCAGGATGGTTCTGCCTGTGTCAGTTCGGCTCAATCTTTCTAGCTGTGCCATATGCACTGCTTCCGTCAATTAAGTCCAATTATTATGCTGCCCCATTTCTAGGTGGCGTCCGTTGAGGTGGTAATGGGAAGCCCCAGCGCCCTCTTTGCGCATCGCCTGATAAGTGCGTCTGTTCTGTTTTTCATCTCTCCTAATGTTCAGACATGGAGTGGCATAGCATATGCGACTGACAATGTAAGGCTGCATCAGTTTAAGATAAACTTTATTTTCCATCAAAAAAAAAAAAGATGGAGGGAGACGGGGCTAAAAGCTGCAACCGCAGCTTGACTGGTCCCCGCCCCCCTATATGGAAACGACAGGTGGCACTTGACAAACATTTAACAACAAAAAGCTTGTCAGAAGAACAGTCGTTTTGACACGACTAAATGAAGAAGGCTACGCTCTTTTAGGCCCCGATCATTGAGCGCGACTCCTATGAATGCCCCTGTTACCTGTGCGGTGTAATTGTCTAGCTTCTTAACTGTTGCATCATTATATCCGTCGGCTTGTAGGTAAATCTCTAGAATTATAATCTGTACGACCCTTGGTACCGTTTGTCCGTCTACTGTGATGCTGAGATTTATTTTGCCATTGCACCTGAGCGCTTTTGGATTGTATATCATGAGTTCAGATTTCTGCGGAGAGCATGAGAGGCCCCTCTCGGCCGCATAAGACACGACAAAATGTGTGCTGCTGCCTGCAGGCGTTCCTCCATGCTCGCGCCGCTGCCCTGGTTGGTCCAGAGATTGACGTCGTCTGCGTACATGCTGAATTTCAAATTTTTCATTTCTTTTAAGGCTGCCGGGAGGTCTCGCATGGTACGTTGAAAAGGAAGGCGGAACGCACCGATCCCTGCGGCGTACCCCTGCTCCCCAGTCGGACGGTGTAAGATTCTATGTCCTGACATTTCATTTTGATTGTTCTGTCTGATAGAAAGTCCTTTATGTAGTGATATTTATTTATTTATTTTATTTATTTCGGATACTTCCAGGCCCGAAGGCATTACAGAAAGGAGTGGTAAGATACATAAAATGAACTGTGCATGTTATACAATTTTATTTACAAAACGGCAGAAAATACAGTTGTCTTGAAATTGCAGATGTCAGAAATGGCAGCGATGGAGGGAGGAAGGTCGTTCCAGTCTGCGCTAGTTTTGGGACTGAATGAATTATGACACATTTTTGTTCTGGAAAATGGAACGGCAACTTTAAACATGTGGTCAGAACGGGACGATATGTATGATGGGCGAGCAAAAAGATTATCCTTTAATACAGGGTTGTGATGATACATTCTATGGAAAAGACAGAGTCGAAAACATTTACGGCGTGAGGAAAGGTCTGGCAGGGTAAGGGTGTTTTTCATGGAAGTAATGCTGGCGTGACGGGAATAGTTAGATAAGATGAAACGTGCTGCGCGATTTTGAATGGATTCAAGTGTGTTTTCTTATCAACCAATTTCTTGGAGGCCAGTGAGAATCGCTGCGTGTTTTACATTATCGAAGTCTTTGGTCAGATCTACGCCTAATATCAGCTCTGCATCTTTGGTTCTAGATTATATGATGTGTTTTAGACGGAGCATCACGTTTTGTGTGCACAGGCCGGGCCGAAACCCAACCATTTCGTGCGGCCACAAGTCGTTTTGCTAGATAAAGCGTGTTAGTCTAGTTTGGATTACGCTTTCCTTTAGTTTCCCTATGCATGATATGTTAAGGAAATGGGTCTCAAATTTTCCACTTTCGGGGGTTTGCCTGGCTTGGGAATAAGGCGTATATTGGCTGTTTTACACTGTTGCGGGGGGCAGCCTTTGTCCCATACTCCCTGCATACGAATCCCATAGTCCCTGTCCCATACCAGTTGAATAAAAAAATTACAAAAAGTGCTTTCCGCTAGCTTCGCGCAAAAAACTATGCGGGTTCAGTCGACATAGGAGCGCCAGCTTTCGTTCCAGTACAAAACTAGACCGCCTAAACTTTAATCCAGTATCCCTTTAAGCGTCCTCCATTTTTATTTTATCAGGTCACTGTCTTCCCGTGCGTTTCGGTCGTTGTGTCCTCATCGACATATCTTACACCGTGGTCAGAACTAAGAAAGGTAAGCGCGCTCATTTGTTAGTTCGACTTGTTTATTTATTTATTTGCTCATTTCAAGGACATCATACGCTATGCATTACATGGGGGGTATGGTACATAACGATGTTCTTGAAGCAATATTGTAGAAAAATATAACTAGACATCAATTCAGAGAAAGAGGCATTGTAAGGGCTAATTGCAGAATATGGCACGAAGTGCAAACTGAAACCGTCATATATATTATAGGGGAGA
>NC_143020.1:20612598-20720098 GCF_055824585.1 Amblyomma mixtum
GCTAAACGATCACGACTCTGCACTGTGTGAATTGTTTAAGCTGAAAACATTGAAGAGCCTTCCACGATGAGAAAGGATCAAATTCCGAAGTTCATGTTATTTTGCCCTGAAAGCGTTTTTATTTATTTCTGGTTATGAGCGAGCGTAGGCTGAAGGGTTAGAGGAACATAGATGGTTTGTTTTGTTTGGTTTATGGGGTTTAACGTCCCAAAGCGACTACGGCTATGAGAGACGCCGCAGTGGAGGGCTCCGGAAATTTCGACCACCTGGGGTTTTTTAACGTTCACTGACATCGCAAAGTACACGGGCCTCTAGAATTTCCCCTCCCAAGAAATTCTAGCCGCCGCGGCCGGGATCGAACCCGCGTCTTTCGGGTCAGTAGCCGAGCACCATAACCACTGAGCCACCGCGGCGGCGGAACCTAGATGAACTGTTGGTGAGCCACATAAGTTTGGATTGAAAAGTAATTATGAGTAGTGTGATTTACCAATTAGGCTGAAAAAAAAATTTATTGGAACTAGAAAAAGATGCCTGAAGATAACACTTCATTAGCTTTCAATAGTGAGGCTAATTATCCAACAGCACTAAGGAGCGTTTGCTCGCGCCCATTACGCTACTATGGATTCGGCGGCATCTATGTGTGGCTAGCATGTTAAACTTATATAGTTGGCCTATAATCGTGGGTACAATTAACGTGTGTTGAACTAAAACGACAAAAAAGCATTCAAATGCACGACACAGATTAATTACAACAAAAGGCATGTCGGTTTCTAAATTACGATGATGGTCATGCATTCGCGCGTGGGGAACAGCCAGGGAAGTGACCACTTCATCCTCATGCTCATTGGCGGCTTGCATCAGAAAAGGCTATTTGTGCAAATCGCTTAGTTTTTGGGGTGATTTACGCAGCCTTTCCTGCACTCTAAACACAAAGGACTAAGAAGATAGTAAGCTGCCCGATTGGGCGCTCTTTATGAAAGGGTGTGTGATAGTAATCAGAATTAGTCCCTATTTCTTCCCATAGAGGTTTCGTGTTTACGGTGTACGAATACCCAGATCCGTTGTGAAAACATTCGTGCTGAATTAGAAACACATCAGAAAAAAGCATTCCCTCATACCGTATCTATGAGCCCCCCGGACCAGGACGAATTTTTCTTCCGCAATGAAGTCTCTGTATGCCGTGTAGCTTTCGTTTAAAGCCGTATGGCTGCGCTTGGGAGGACAGTCATCTGTATTGGCTTCCTTAGTAGAAATATGCTCTACCTTGAGGAATTGGAATAAAATCTAACCTACAATTGCTCCCCGTTTAAAAGACGACAAGCTTTCAAGATATAAATACTACTGTATTTTTGTATGCTTCATTATAGCCGTTTTCTTCATGCCAGCAAGGAAAATAAAGCGAACGCAGGACCAAGCAACAAGAACGACACAGCTGCTGAATAATAACTATTTTGTTCGAAGATGCACATACAATAAATATTCTTTGTGGCGAGTTATCACCTGTGTCAACTTCATTTCTGTGACGTTACTATCTTGTGGCTGCGCTGTTTCCCTTTTTGTTACGTTGCACCCACTAGCCCGCATAAGCATCCTCGTCATCTTCGTGAGTCTTGTTTTTTGGAACACTTTCAGCAACCTTTCACACTCGCATTGGTACGCGCTGAACACCACTATATTTCTGTATATTTCCTATCCAAGCTCAAAAACTCTCCACCAATGTGCCGTTTCAAGGTCGTGCTACCGTGTTACGGTGCGCAACCTGATTTCAGGATCCGGTGTGATAGGACGTGAGGCCTTTGGATGCCTGAATATATCCACAACATATTAAGGGGCTCAGCTACAGACCTAATTCCAGAAACCGGAAATTGGAACGTAAGGGTGCGGTAGTTGTTGGGTGAGAATAAATTAATGGTGTATGCCTGCCTCTAGCAATAATTGTATTTTTTTCTAGATTCGAATGTTTAACTCTTTCATAATTGTAATAGTTTTCTTTTTTCGCTTACAGGGCACGCTGAACAGGAAGTTGCCAGCTCGCAAGACTTTTTCTTCTGTTACAATTCAAGAGCAACAGCATGAGAAATGAGATATTGACAGCTGCAGTCCGCGCAGCAAAAGCTGCTCGAATTGAGCTGAATAATGCTAATACAAGTTCAACAAATAGATGAACAGTCTGGAAAACGTACTAACAATATAAAAACGATGAAAGAAAAATTGCAGCAATGCGCGAATGATTGGGTGATTATTTTCATGTGGATTTACATTTTCTTGATGGAAGGTAATTTTGACAGAATTACGTTGCCGTACTCTGAAAGCTGTATACGTGCGCTATAGCAAACCGGTTGATAACGTTCAAGGCTGCGTACTCTATTGCAGTGGGACACTCTTCTTAAAGGGTCCCTGAGAAGGGTTTTGGAGGTTGACTACACAATGCTTGCATTATGTGGAGTACAGGCCACCGAGAGTTCATGCCGCGTACAAGACCTCAAAAGCGAGTCGATAATTTAAAATACAAATTTAAAAACGTCGCTTCTGCACCTCGCAGCGACCAGCGGTGGCGAGCTTTCGCCCGAATCCGCGCTCATTGCGTCATGTAGCGCTCTTTACGCCAGCAGCGAAATGTCATTATTGATTCGGCGCGCCAACGCCGTCGACGCCAAACCATTTTCAGGGGCGTTGACTCGCTTCAGTCACTGAAACATAGTATTCAATTTTACCTCTTGTTTTAATCAGTTTTAAATTCCGTACCTCCATGTATGACATCATCACCGTTTCTACCAATCCCGAGTTTCGCGGAGTTTTAGAGCTTCGCGGCTAGCCAATTGCGACAAAGCTCAACGGGACACTTAAAGCTATCGGGCTAAAATTCGACAAAGGTTTTTACCACTGCAGAGCTGAAAGGCTGTCCCTTTCAGTGGTAATGATACTCGGTTGCTGACCCTAAACATGCCGGTTCGATACCGCCCGCGGCGGTCAAATTTCGATGGAGGCGAAATTCTAGAAGCCCGCGTACTGTCGAAGTCAGTGCCCGGTAACGAACCCTAGGTGGTCGAAATTTCCAGAGCCCACCACTACGGCGCCTGCAATGGTATGAGTCGATTTCGGACATTAAACCGCATAAACCAAACCAAACCAGTTAGTCGGACCTGGTAAACTGGCAGTTTAATATTATTAATATATTGTTATTTCCGCACACGAATTTTCGATTACATTTTTGTGGACACTTTCCGGGCAGCTCCTGTACGCACAGCAGAACTGACATGAATTACCTTCCACGTGATGTCCAAGTTTATCTGTATAGGGATCCAGCCCACCCGTCTCACCAAAACCGCACGCTTTTAAGTCCTCGCCGTGCGAAACAAGCTGTGGGCGTTTCGCAACCACAACGGCGGGATTTCAGGGAAGATGGATAAGTGGCTGTCAGCCGCTGCACACCTGAGGTGTACTTAAATGACAATTAGACTTCATCTTTCTGGCTATAGCTGCAATTAACGCCACTACATATTCCTTTCCAAAAACAGGTACATTGAAATGCACCATTATGTAACTTCTCATGGAGGCCACCAAATAAGAACGGCTGTCCTATAAGTTCACTTTAAGTTGGTTTTGCAAGGACCGTAGACCTACGACATTGTAGACATCAGGGATCGTGGATCTCCGCGATCGCAGACCTACGTGAAGTGTAGTACACATACACGAGGTGTACATGACTATCTAATCCCACGCCACAAAAACAAATCAAATAATATCACACAGTTATAAGTAATGAACTGTGGCAGGCGTATATTCCCATGGTGTACTGCAAAAATTACCTCAAAAGATCGGTACACATGACGTACCGTTGACCCATGTGTATCAAGTTTCATGCGTCGTCCAACTTGTTTGCGCCTTGGGCGGATAGCGTCCGGCCTGAGCATACAGAAATGCCACGCGCATAAAAAATAATCCGCTTATCGCCGCCTGATGCGACCTTCACCTTAGCAAGATGGAATAAGCGCATTAGGCATGCTCGCGGTCTTTTGCGCCTGAACATTCGCCAACATCACGGTTCGCTTGTGAGGCTCACGGAGCGGAATTTGAACATCACATGACGCCTGGCCTCATGCATCGGCAATGCTCCCCCTTGTGAATGTGCGTACCTTACCCTTTTGATATTTGAATCAGAATTTTTTCGCAAATCTGCATCATAACCTTGGTTTATGCGGTTTACGTACAAAAGCGACACAAGGCATGACGGACGCCATAATACATGGCTCCAGTAGATTTCGCTCATCTGGAGTTCTTTAACGCGCACTGTCATAGAACAGTACATGGGCCTCTAGCCTTTCGCCTGAATCTAATGCGACCGCTCCGGCCGAGATCGAACTCGCGTCTTTCGGGTCAGCACCCGTACAACATAACCACCGAACCAGCACTTGTTTGTCATACCCAGCAATTGCGGAGAAATGCATTTTTGAGCGGGAAACAGTTCATCACCTCAATGTTTTATATAATGTAAGATTTCACTATAAAAACCAATATATCTGGAGATCATCCGAAGAGTTTTGTATTTTTTTCTATTAACGTTTTTCCTGTCTTCAAAAGCATTCTCCGCAGGTTTTCTATGGTAGTGTTCACTGTTCGATGCGATCGATGCAACCCTATAAGAAATAGATTTTGCAACATATCAGAAGAATAGAACAATTCATTCACTATTTCTATAGCAGTATCTATTTCTATAGCAGAATTTTTTGTTCGAGAATGTTGAACATGAAAGAGGTCGCTGCTTTAAAATTTAGCTTTGAATGTTCTAGTGCTTGCGGAGTCATCCTCCTTTATTAAAGGCATATCCCGCAGATGGACTTCAGTCTGGGCCAGTTGGTGACACATACTGGAAACTACACGCAGTCTCGTGTGTGCGTGCTCGTTCCTGCGAGGCGTCCGTGCGTTGGCTCTTGTTTTCCAGTAT
Source organism: Amblyomma mixtum (assembly GCF_055824585.1). Lineage (NCBI taxonomy): Eukaryota > Metazoa > Arthropoda > Arachnida > Ixodida > Ixodidae > Amblyomma > Amblyomma mixtum. The sequence continues at coordinate 20,617,544 of NC_143020.1, forward strand.
ATCCCCAAAGCACCAATGCGAGGTGTTTGTTTAGGGCCTTGAGCCGCTCCTCCGCAGGAAACTTTTCGATGGGATGTCCTCGCATATACTCAACATATGGCGTGGTAAAAAAAAATACAAACCATAAAATGTTACATTATTCTATCACTCTAGAATGTTAAGATCCCCTCTCCCCTGCACAAAGTACAAATTAATGGTTAAAGAAACATGTTGAACGGAGGGGGGGAGGGGCTGGGAGAATGTTTAATACGTTCGGCAGTGGGGTGCAGTCGGTAGTTCGCTAGTAGAAACACGGAGGCGCATTTTGGTGTGTAACAAAAGCCGACAGAAAATACTAGAGATCAGCTCATTTTTTGTTGCGAGCCGACCAAGGAAAAGTAGGGAAGACGGTGAAGGGGTGAAAGAAAACAATGTTGAAAAGCATAACTTGCTCAAGGACATGTCACTCCTGTGACGTTTCTTCCTGTATTTTTATGTTTTTGGTTTTTGTTCTCGGCCGCGCTGTGTCACTTCGCTAGCCCACAGAGTCCTTTGCATACACATCAAGCTGCCAGCACCGTTGAGTTAGGCTGTTCTAGTTCGTCGATGAAACAGTTCCGGTGGATTTCTAATTAGTAGCTCTTCCTTTAAGGTGACTGGTTGGGCCTTTTCCTATGGTGCGTGTTACCTGCACTTAGACAAGGTACATTATCAATGGGCGATGGCTTGGCGAAGAAGAAGCTGAAAGAATGCCTGCACGAAGGCCAAGAATTTGCAGTGCCTTCATCGATGTGTCTACAATGAACGACGGGACTGACCAAGCTTCTGCAGCCTCTGGCGCAGTCACCGGAGGCTTGCAGTGCTCAACAAACAGAATTGAATGTCATGTGGCACTTTTCGCACAGAGGCGACGAAAACAAGAAGGCAACGTTGCACTAAGCGCTTTCTGCGCGGCGACCGTAGACCACCTGATATAATGCAGTGTGATATAGTCAAATGTGTGATATCTTCAAATATAATAGGCAAAGGAATCATTTATTGATTATTTTTTTATGTTCAAACAGCAGCTTCTCACAAGACTGAAACATGCGAGGTCTTACGATGGGGAACGGTCATTACGATTTATAACAGATTTCCTTACTCTCACGGACGGGTAGTGCAAGAGATCTGCGGTGAGCTAATTGTGATCTCGCACGCACTGAGCCTTTGAGACTGTGGTGTACGAAGCTGTACATAGCGTCCACGTGATTTTACGCAAGCTGCATGACGTCTCCTGCGACTCTGTGCAAGACCCCTCCATGATTGTCTGGGCCGTACGAGGCTGTCTGCGTGTTCCAACGCGAGCTGCAAGACATCCCTTGCCAGCTTTTTTATATCTGGCACATCTCTAAAAGGCGACGTAGAATCCTTGTACAGCTATATGACACATCCTAGAAGCTCTACGAGACCTCGTAGTATCCTTGTACCATTCTCATATCTCGCGAAAATCTCATATAGAAGATTTACACCAAACAGCTATCTCATAGATTTCGCACAAACATTTTCAGCAGTGATATCTCAAGTTGGGCACAAAAATTGTTTTTCGGTATAGAGAAGTCTCGAACGTTGTTTACATTATAGACGAGTGGTTAGAAGCCAAGGTCGAATACCTAACACCGGCATTTACATCAAACAGCTATCTCATAGATTTCGCACAAACATTTTCAGCAGTGATACCTCAAGTTGGGCACAAAAATTGTTTTTCGGTATAGAGAAGTCTCGAACGTTGTTTACATTATAGACGAGTGGTTAGAAGCCAAGGTCGAATACCTAACACCGGCATTGAATAAAGGGCATCTATGTCGTATACCTTGTGTTGATAGCATCCTGGGGCTGAAAGTATTTTCTGCTTTAAGAAATAGCTTGCCTTGTGTGGCAGCTATTCTGCATGCATATTCCAGATAAACATTTACTTTACTGCGCCATTCTCTTCGGACGCAGTGAAGGCACTAAAAAGAAATTTGATCGGTCATCACACTTAATCAGAGATGTCTTCATCGCGGTGGCCTATAAAGGCCAGTTTCGGGTGCACTAACAACAAAGCGATGTGCGCTTATATCGGTTGATACCGGTGTAATTTTAAAGAGGCTGCTTCAAACATTTAAGAATCTTCTTCGCGTTAGAAGAGCACAAGAACTGAAACTATGTTGTTGCTGCACACGAGTGTTGCCACATGCAAACCACAGGGATGTCACTGCTTTTTACGCATACCTGTGAGTTTGACGTTACCGTGATGCGATTCTAGTCCGCCATCCCTTAGCGTATGCCAATTCGGAAGTCTTCATCGCAGCTGCCAGTCTGAAAGAATAATGAGAAGATATCTTATTTTCAGATCCAATTGCTAAAAAATATTTCTTCTGCTGCTAACTACTGCCTTTGGTGTCCTTTTATGGTGGTTGAAATAAAGGAACGCGCAAAAGAAGACTAATTCCTGAAAAAAAGTTTTCCTGAAGTTGGCCACCAAAAATGTTTGTGTGCATTATTCCGGAGAAACACCAGCGGTTGCGTAACACTACATGCACAGCGAACAATTGAAATATGGGGGCAGCGTCCCTGAATGCACTCTCACTGCAGGACACGTCTCCGAATGTGGCGAATACGAAACAGCGCGTGTTTTACTGAATCTTTTCGGCCTCTAAAGATTCCAGGGTCCCGCTTGATATATATATTTCACGCTGCTTATCTTTAGTGCGCATTATTGCCTTATGTTCCCCGGTTCTACACCTTTAGTCTCTAAAAGGCGCATGTACCTCAGTAAAAATCAGCATAACGCGTCAATATAAAGCCTGATAATGTACAATATCTTATTCGCATTGGGGCTTTGTGACGACAGGTTCTTATCAGCGCGTGTATTTAGGACGGAAAAGTACGAAGCATGACATTGCTGACGTAAGGACGCTTTCAAAGTTGTATAAAAACCGTCCGCACGTCGGAACAGCTTAGAAAGTTGCAATTTTAATCTGCCAGCCAGTTCCTAGTGCGTAGCTCCTCATCGACCGGACAGCCTCTTTCCACGCACTGCGTTCCCCTCGATAAGATTTACGGCAGCAGCAGTGGGCTACCTTCACCGGCCCAGCTTTGAAATGATCCGCGACCCCCTGCTAGCTCCGATGATAGCGAAAGAGGTGTGGAAGCTGTATTTCCTGCTTACTGACATGCCGCCCGAGGACTTGGACAGTCTACGCGATGCAAATATTCTGTGGCTCCCGGGTTTACGACAGCTATCCCTGCACAGCGTCCCAAGTGCGGTCTGCGAAGCTATCGATGACCAGCCCTTTGAGGAAGGCTTGCGGAGCATAGCGTGGATTCGCAGCTTCCTTATCCCGGAGCAGAAGGTCCCCATCTGGCTGTTTTATCGCCTCCGTATCGAACCGAACGTGGAATCTTGCACTGCCCTATTGGGCGGCATGGCGTCCGCTCTGCGATTCGGAGAACGCGACGCGACCGTCGCATGGACCGTGCGTGGAGGCACCATCTACGCCTGCTTGCTGACGGAAAACCCGGAATTCACGTCCTCGGGGCAGCAAGTCCTCTACGTAGTACTGTGGCCCGGACAGCCCATGGTGGCTTTCCACTCTTTGGGCAGGACCCTTTTGTGGCATGTGCATGTCGTTCTGCGTGGCGCGGTGAGTGGCAGCGGCGTGCGGGTGGAGGGTTTGCCTCACGGCGACTTCAGCACCATCGTCCGTGCTGCATCACGCTTGCTGGGCGTACCATCTGCGCCTCCACAGCACCAGTAGCGCGTCGAAGCTGTGGCTGGTTGGGCGACGAAGTAGTGAATCCTCTGCGTTTTCTGTGGTGCTGCAAGCAACGATTCTCGCAGCTATTGAAGCTGCATTCCAGGGAGCAGTGCTTTTTTCGCCATTGTGACCTTGAGGCTCGCCATTTTTACAATGTCTTTTAGACTGCTTGAAAACTTTTTATGTGCAGAATCTCTTGAACAGCTCTTAGCTTTTCGTCGTGACGATGTTGAACCTTTGTTTAACGGAATGTTACCATATTTTATCAATGGCGATACCTCATAGTGTGGTAATAGAACGCCGAACCATAGCGAACATCTCTGTGCGTATCGACACTACGGGCTTCGGACTATAAGTTATCAATAAAAGGTTATCTCACGAATTATTGGTGTACTAGTTTGCATCACTGAAAGCTGTATCTGAGTGTTTAATCCTTTGCGCAAAGTTACAAACATTTTGTGAATGATGGTTCAGTCGGGCCGTAGCAGTGTGGCCGCCACAACGTGCTATTCTGATTATTCAGAAACCTCCCCTTAGACGAGTTGCTATCGCTATACGTGCCGTTGTGGCACATGTGGGCGCAAAAAAAAAAAAAACGTTCCTTTGTACGCAGCCTTGTATCCTTGCTTCAAAGTTATTTTCATGCGTGCCGTTCTTATGGCGCAGCCGCGGCGTAGTTCGTAGTGTGGTTGATAAAATGCAAACTGCAGAACTAAACACGGGTCTTTTGATAAGCAGTGCTGATATTGACGTGTGGTAGGAGCAGTGACAGCGAAAAATTTGTTCTCTGTTAAAAAAAAATTCTTGGATTTGTCTTACATGTGGCAGGATCCAATGCAATGAATCCGTTAACCACTATTTGTGGCGCTTCCAGTCAATTGCTTTCGGAACATCTAGCAAGATGTGTTGAAGTTAGCGCGCATACTACTATCACTTTATCGGCCTAGGTAGGAAAGACTTTTATTGCTCTAGAAAGGTCTTGTGCTAGTAGCAGACGAGAAAGAAAAGGTCCTTCTTCTCACAGGGTCTGTGCCCCTATTCCAGGGCACCGCTGAGCTTCGCTGCTCGACGGGTGTGCTGGATCAGGCCTTGGATCAGCGCCTTATCGGCCTAAGGCGCTGTGAAGCCCACACTGCAGCGCAAGCTGTTTTTCGCAGAGTTTATAATATGCGATCTGGAAGGATGTTTTCTATATTTGATTGAGGGGCTCCAAGAAAGTGACTTATATTCGGAAAGAAAAGGTTCGGGAGCGGTTTCTTAACTGCAACGAAGTTTTCTTGTCTTTGTTGCACTACCCTTAATCGGAGTCGTGAAGCTGACTGAGAACAAATGTGGCACGATGATTCTGCTCAGGCACTTGTAGTCACTTCTTCGCGCACTTAATCATGCGTTCCCAGATATCCTTAGAGCATGCAGAGGTAGCGGTCTCGGTGTCAAAGGTGATCCAGAAACCAGCTACCTAGTGACGAGTCGGAAGGTCACTTGGTGCTCAGCTTTCGTCGGTCTCTGGTCAGAGAATGGGTTAGAGCCAAAGATTCGAAAACAAAACAATGTTTTTACAGCAAAGCGACGACACAGAAGATTTCACAATCACTCGTACGAACGGATACAAAGCTATCTGCAGTGCAGTGTAAGTCGTACAATGTTGCACTTGAGAGAGATTAGAATGAAAAAGAAATATTGCATATAATGTGCAGTAACACAAGTCAGAGACAAACAAACAAAACACAATTTGTTCACCGGGCACTGCGACAGTGCGACGACCACAGGTTCCCGACGGATCCCCCCCCCCCCCCCCCGCAGGCTTGCGCACGCTGCCTTGCTGATCCGAGGCTCGCCGGGTGGCGTTGACCCCTGAGTCTAGTGGGCGCGCTTGTCTGAAGCTTGAACGGCGGCTCGGACTGACAGACAGCGTTGTAGTTGTTGCGACAGATGGAAGGATGAAACAGAAATTGCACGAGCCTGCATACGGGCTCGTGCTGAGCCACAACCGCCGCCACGTGCACATAGAGTAGAGTTAAAAGATATACTTTGAAAGATTGAAAGAACGGACGAGCGTCGCAAGAACCGCGTCCGCCGAAGCGACGACGCTAGTCAGCGCGCTTCATATGTCGATGCGCTTCGAATCTGTTCGTTCTTCGCTCCAAGCCAGGCGGGAGCATACGCCCAATATCAGCTAAACAGTTTCCTTCTCCTTCTTAGCAGTGCGTGCGCCTTCATTGGTCAGGCGCGGAGACTGGCTTGAAGAACCTTCCAGACGCTTCTTGCGTTGCGCCGTCGCCGATGCACGAATGAAGAGGAGAGGACATCACTTAGCACGCTCAAGGCTACCCCATCTCCGTCAGTACTGAGTAGAAAATACGCAAGCCTTCCCAAACGATCGACGACGCACGCTGACATCATTCATTTGGCGCTGCGCTGGCGAGCAACGTGGAAAGGGCAGCGCCACACGCAAGTCAAGGTGCTCTTCTCCCCTGTTCTAGAGACGTGCGCTGGCGAGATTGCCTCCCCGCGGCGCAGGGTTCTCCAATATGCCCAGAATTTTTTGCCACCTGTAGCTCTTGAAGCAAGATTATTAAGGCGAAAGCCTTTAATGGCTCATGCTCGCGACTGCGTCTGCGTCTGTCCGTGCGCTGGAATCGTGACAACTGTGGCCTCTCCTCCACGCAGCGGCTCGACCTCCTCTCCTCCTTAGCAACCGACGTGCCGGTAGTGGGCACAGCTGTGCATAGCAACCATGACGTCGCACAGTAAAGGCAGAACGAGCGCGCGCGCGTCGGCGGTGGCAGCTTCACCGCCGCTCCTTCGCCAGACATCTATCTCGTTGCCGTCGAGTGAGTGGGACGCATGGCTCCGAAGTGGTCCGGAGAGTCCCTAGTTTACTTCAAGCACCTTTGGGTAATTCAAAAACAGATAGAGATAATTTTTAATAAATAAAGGAGAGATATGCCTGGTTACGCGCCTTGCATGCTACAGCAGATAGGTAATTTAAAGGGATAACGGCGAACACTGTGGCAATTCCACTGGGGCGCCATGTACAACATTTTATATCCACAAGGCTTTCGCCAAGCACACTTTAGAATTTCCAAAGTGTCTTCGGTAATATTTCGTTACCATAGCCACCACGCAACGGTTTTGTAGAAAATTATTTTCATGAAAGGAGAAATGCCGGTGAAACATTCCGCTCGAGGCCACTTGTTTCAACCAAATTGTAGCTGCGTTTAGCCAGTGATCATTTCATTTTAAAATTCATGCGTAAGTCTGCCTAGCGGAGGGTTTAATGCGCTTTAACTTCATTTAACTATACGACAATAAAAGTAGTGCGCCTTTCACGTCTACGGCTACCATTAATTCTTTTAGTTCTTCTTTAGAATTTTTTGCTCGTATGTTTTGTTTTTCATGACCATGCCGTTCACGTTAACACTGCTCGCCGCCGCAGCATTTCTTGTCGCTGGAGCTTTTAGAGCGCAGGTCTTTGGCGCCCGTTCCCTCGTTTCGTTATTCAGAATCTCGAATTGGGTTCCGCCCTCAAATCGCAACGGAAGACCGTCTTGCTGTTTTTGCTGCGGATGTACAGTCGGGGACGAAACTCTCCGGACCACGTGTTCCTCTAACGAAGCCTATAGCTCTGCTATTGGTGGACGGCTGGCGACCACACTTGTGGAGGGAAAAGTTAAATTTTTGTTCTTTCATCTCCACAAGTGCGGTCCCCAGCCGCTCTCTGTTTGTAGAGATATAAGCTTCGTTTGAGGAACACGTGGTCGGTATGGTGATCGCTACTGACATCACAAAGACATATGACAACGCCTTCACTCTGCAATTCCTGGACCCCTCTAGATCTCGGTCTGTCGTATCGGTTTCTCCTGTCAATTCACTCATTTTTAAGAAACAGAACCTTAAATGTACGTGTCCATGGGAAGCCTTTTGGTAAGTTTACCTCCAACCGCGGTGTACCTCAGAGGTTCGTGCCGTGCTCGCCCCCACATTATTCCACGTAACTTTTATCCCTCTTGTCCGAGCCCTAGAGAAAATGCCTTCTGTACGCGTGCTTGCGTATGCCGAGGACATAACCTTGTGGTCCTGTCACCCAGATGCGTCTGTGCAACAGCTGGCGCTCCAGCAAGCCTTTGGGCCTGACCCTATTGTGTAATAAGTAATGTTTCATTCGCATTGGAAACAGATGTGGCTTACGAAAAGCAACCCCTTTTACCTGCACGGTAGATTATTCTCAAATTCCACAAGTGCAAAGTGTGCTAGGTCTTCTACTTCATTCATCTGGGACTGGGACTCCGTGGCTAAACGCTACTCGTTAATCGGCTCAGGCTACTCTCGGTCTGATTCGACGCATAGCTATGCGCTCTGGCGGAGCACTTTTGATACTGCCTTTCAGCTCGTGCCCTACATCTTCCAGCCGCGTATGGTGTACCAGGCCCAATTTCATCGCCTCACCCGTCGACAGTGGGGCTCCGTTGAATCAATCAATCAATCAATCAATCAATCAATCAATCAATCAATCAATCAATCAATCAATCAATCAGGTGTCTATGCGCGCCATAACTTACCTTCCTCTTATCCATCTGCAAGAGTACGCTCAACTTAATACATTAAATGAAATCGTCCATTAGCGTGAGGCAAACACAGCACGCAAGATGTCGCTTGAACTTCATCGTTTACTGACTCTTCCTCAATGGTCATACCGTCAATTCACAGACAATCGCTCCTCTGCTTCGACACCGATATCAGCCACGCATTTACCTTCAGGCTGCATAGTATACACCGATGCATCACACACAGCTCTCCAGGGAGTTACCGCAGTTTACAGTCCCTCCCATCGTCACGTTAACTCCCGAGCTACATAGAGCACGAATATTTGCTCCCCTCTTGCTGTTGAGCTTCCGGCGATACACATTCCAATTGCTGCCCTTACACGCGTACCCGCTTTCGATATTGTTCACATTCACACTGACTCCCTTGCCACCCTTAAGCAGCTCAAGGCTGCACGGCGCACATTCCAAACTACGCCGTCCATTCACCAGCTTTGCACAAAATACCCCTGACCTGTGCGTGCACACTGGAATCGCTGCAATGCACACGATCCGCATAATTTTCATATGGATGCAATGACACACCTTTACACATGATACATCCCGCCACCTTCCCCTCTTCCTCCAGATTTATTCCTGCCCCATGTTACCCAGAAGCAGGCTTTGCGTCAGCGAATACACGCTCTGATTCCACCGTGTTCCCACCATCTCCCCCGCAGTCTCACTGGGGTGGAGTAGGTATCTGTGCGCCGGATTCGGGCAGGAGCGGCTCTGACTCATTCTGTACGGCATCGGCAGCGGGACAAACGTTAAGAACTGACTGAAAAGTGTCACAATTGTGGTGCTGCGCCAGACCAGTGTGATGAAAAACACTTGCTGTGGACTTGCCCGGCTACAGCCTCCGTGAGACGACGCTTCCTATGAAAGGTGGGCTTCCGAGAGGACGTTGCAAGCGACTTTCGCAAGTGGACACATGATAATCGCTTTATTGAGAACTTTTGCCACTTTTTAAGCGATGCTTGTTTACACTCCTTCTAACTTTCTGTCTGTTTCTCATTATGCCTAATGGCAAACAACTAAAATAATAAAAAAATTCTTGGCAGTAGATAATTATGCTTCTATTCATACTTTGTAGTGTTCCGAGTCAGAGGGCGAGAAGAGTGTTCGCGCCTGAAGTACGTACGCCCAACAGACGTGGTCTTCACAAAAACTTGGCACCCACCTGCAGAAACTAAAGTTCTTTCTGATTCAGTGTTTCAAAAGTGAAGGAAAGTCCCTTTCCATGTTTCTTAAAAGTGTCTAAAATGATAACAGAAAAGCGTTAATGTAAATAATTCAGCTTGTACAAAATGATCCAACAATCGCGAACATATCGCTGTATTTTATAGCTTTGTCCAGGTGACAAACACACACTAGAATCAGGTCAACGGTTCCTAAATGAATGGCGCTTAAAATCGCTAGGATGGACGACCGGATGCATATCGTTTAGCTTTAAATACTGTTGGTTGCTGAAAAGTCATAGGATAGCTTTCAAGGCAAAATTTTAAAGGGGTAAACAACTTTAAATAGATATTCTAGCAGTATTCTGTAAACGTACAACGCCAGGTTCGTCAATGCAATTCTTATGTGTTCTGAACAGCTCCCAGTGAACTATCCAATGAATTAGCTACGTCTCTATGGCTAGAAAAAAGGCGAAGTGAACATTCCGGTCTGTTTTCAGGCAATTATTTACTTGCTTAGAATTATTGACAAGCAAATGGTCACTGTTGATCCGTTATTTTAAACATCATTGTAGTAGCTGTTCAGAGACTACTGACAAGTGCCATTTTTACACACTGTAACCGGAAGCCGCATCACAGGTTTATACATCTTGGCACTAAAGAATGCTTTCAACGCAGTGTCTTTACATTTCCTTATTTGTTTATACAAATTGTCGCTTACAGCATCTCTGCAGGTGTAAGCAATTATTGATTTTGATATTGGTTTATAGTGTTTATAGCCGTAGTGGAGGGCTCCGAGTGATTTCAACCAGTCTTTAATGTGCATTCATATCACACATTACACGAGCATTTCACTTGAACCGAAATGTCAGCGCCGCGGCCGGAATCGCACCCGCGTCTGTCGGGTCAACCGCCGAGCTCCATAATCACTAAGCCACCGCAGCGGATATTGGTTTTGAAATTCTAGCAGGAATTTGTATGAGAGATAACTGCTTTTGCTATACCTCCTGGCCGTTCCATTGGAACAGTCCTTTCATGAACACCACAGAGCCTCCTCCTCTGTCGGCTTGTGAAGGCGACAGCGGTTTCTGTTCACAACGCGTCGCGAACCTCTGCAACGACACGACACTCTGGACGAAACAGCTGTTTTCATAGGAGAGCCTCTAACATCAACCCAGCATCTCGCCGAGTGCTCCGCCGTCGCATTGTTTTAGACGAATCAGTGGCGCCAAATCTTGAATCGGAACAGACAGCGGTACGTCATACATAGGACCTTCGTTATGAAATCCGCGTATATTCTTGGGAAAATCTACCGTGTGGCTTCCATTGCCTTCTCCCTTCCGCTTCACCTTCTCCGGAACATTTAGGGCTTACCTAAGGTAGCACCTTCATCAGAGGTCAATGAGTAACCCCAGCAGCCATTTCAGGTACAGGCCTGGCCGCGGCGGTCGAATTTTCATGCAGGCGAAATTCTAGATACCGTGTACTGTGTGATGTAAGTGCACGTTAAAGAACCGCGGGTGGCCGAAAATTTCCAGAGCCCTTCACTACGGCGTCCCTCACGGCCTGAGTCGGTATCGGACGTTAAACTCCATAAACAACCAAACCAAACCTTTCAGGTAGCGCAGTTTAGACTGCGTCAGCCAGAAAAAATTCTGAGCTGTGCACGTTTCCAACATCAATACTCGATGCAAACGCGCCTGGGGGGAAATTTCCAAACAAAATTTTCTGTACCACCATCACAAGTACCCATGAAGGCCTACCAGTACCAAAAATTTTTTGTTTGCATTAGGTTTTGTTTGGTTGTGAACTGAGCTTTTTCTTTCGCTAGTTCATAGGCTACCATAGGCTACCAATACCGTCGGCACGATATCTCCTACTTCGGGCCCTGGTGTTCGGCCTTTTCTGAGGCAGACGGCGATGTTGCAGTCACAGCATGTCGTGAACACGATATTGGTAGTCATAGAATTGACGAAAAGAATCACTTGGTTGACATAGAAATAAGGGAAAATTGTAAAAGAAGCATACTTAAGCAAAGTGGATTATTGTGCTGGGTGGTTGCATTCTTGAGACATAACTACAGGAAAAAGAGCATTCACATGAGGAAGGAACGCAGGCATACACAGACGATCGCTGCACTCCCGCAGGACTTATTTTAACAAGGTAAGCTGAACATAAGAAACAATTTCTATTCAACTGCCACAGCAGACCTACCGTGAGCAGCAGTTAGTGGTCAAAAATGCAACCAATTTGCTCAGGAGTTAGTTTTACAGCTACGTAAAACGCAACAGTCAGGTGCATAGGCCTGTACATCCATTTGACTGTCTGGTGGCAATCAAAGAAAGGAGGAGGTCTTCTTTTAAACGTTATGCTGGTGAGCCCTCACTGCGGCGCTGCACCGGACATTTGTGATGTGCGGCACCTGTTGTGGACTTGCCCAGCGACGGCCCCTATTAGAAAACGGCTCCTCAGGGAGGTCGGCCTGTGGTGGAACCGCGACGGGGACTATGTGAAGTGGACTATGGACAATCACTTCACAAGCAGCCTATGCGAGTACCTCGCCGAAACTGGTCTACACTCCTTCTTTTAACTTTCTATAACCTACATTCCACTTCCCCTTTTGTCAACTTATGCCTCATGGCAGACTTCTCGAATAAAAAAAAAAGTAGTCAAGGAATCGATACAATCCTCAGGGGGAAGCTTAGTGCCTGAAAACAACTACAGAGAATTTGCGAAAACATAGATTTGCGCTATGTAGAAGACGATGTTTGGGCACTGCCGTCAGGCGGAGGAGTTGGAAGCTGATGAAGACGACGCCGCGCAATGCAGAGCGCTATAGCGCTAGGGCCATTAAGTCTGAGAGCATCATCATCAGCATCGCTAGTGCGGGGTGCAGTATAACACGAGGCGTATTCGGCTGCTTCGGTTGCCTATAGTACAAGGTTGGGGTTGTGAAAGCGACTATAAGCGTTCTGGGCTTCTCCTTTTTTATAATGTGAAGACATGTCCACGTCTTCGCACATTACACATTATCAGACCAACAGAATGCCCAAGTTACTGTCCTGGGTGCGGAGGAAGCCCTACGCTCTACCATACATCTTGGCAATGCCAGGGCCAACCGGACAACGTGTTAGTAGTGCCACATTCGCCACACCAGCAGTGGGAGGAGGCCCTGATCAGCGATAACCTGGACCAGCAAGCCTGGGTCATCCAGCTGGTCCGTAAGTCAGCTGCCGCCAGTGGGCCCCTGGACTAGGGTCACCGACCAGCCGGTGCCTGGGATTTACTCTCTTCTAAATAGATTACTCTCTCTCTCTCTCTGTCCTTTTCGGCAATATTTTCATGCAATAAATAAACTGCGGCGATAGACTACTGGCCTCGCGCAGTGCCCTTCGGAGTGGTCTGCTCGCGCCGCTGCAAGGTGGAGTCCCAGGCGTGGATATTGATGTGATTTCTTTTTCTTCCTGTTTTTCTATGCGGATACACATCAGAAACTGTCGATTTTGCTAGGCTCAGAACCACCGGATCAGTGCCTTTGCACTGAGAGAACCCTTCACTGATGGACGCAATGAATGGTTTTAAAATATGCCGTTCTGGAGCAAAGCGGCCCATCCCCTCTATCCTCATTGTGAAGAATGTTGTATCACGGTCCTAAAGGTTAAATCTGATTGAGAGGCTGGCGCCACGTTCCCTCAGAGTGGAGAACAGTTCAGTAGAAAGCCTGAGGGAGGTAGGAGCGTTCACTTGAAGGCGTTGCCTGGCGGTCGGTTCCGGCACCTGAAAGAGGAATCATTTCCGCTATTGCATTGCAGAATGGAACGCACTGTCCATTCGTTCCCGACCGCGGCGGCTCAATTTCGATGGAGCCGAAATTCTAGAAGCCCATGTACTGTGCGATGTCAATGCACATTAAAGAACCCCAGGTGGTCGAATTTTCCGGAATCGTTCACTACTGGCACGCTTCATAGCCTGAGTTGCTTTGGGATGTTGAACACAATAAAATTAAGGCAGAACTCAGCTCTGTACCGCTTGGTGGTAGCAGGAATCGGTGAGAGCGAGTTTCGTCTTCTTCCTGTTCGAGTCGGCACTCGAAGCCCTCGATCGATGCGATGCGCCTTTCCCTGCAAAGGTCATGGCGACAAAAAGAGACAAAGAGGCTCACGGAAAGGACGGAGTTCTGAATTAAGAACGCAAGAGAATATTTTTCAGGGATGCTCTGCTGAGGAACGAGCTTTTTGCGGCCAGCTCAGTGTTCTGAAAGAAAGTGCCGCTCCTGTCCATATAGAAGACCCCGTGTAGTGGGCTGAGAAAACATAGCAGCGTTGGTGCTGCAGCAAACCGCAGCAGAGACATTGCGGACAGCAATATCTGGCTATACGTGCTGCTGGCGCGAAAGCAAGGAGTCATGTCAGGCATGTTAATGCCAAAGAGGCCACATAGCACTTCTTCAAATTGGAGTGACTCTTTCTTAATCAAGCTTGTAAATCTTTAACGAGCTCTCAAACTTCTTCTGAAGAGAGTACATAAGCCTGCTCAATCACTGCGCTTTGTTATCGCGAATACATGAGCCAAATAGTACCCTCCTACATCCAGCAGAGAACTCACTATCGCGAGTGAAAGTTGGCGAGATCTTTCCGTTGGCTTTTTCATCCTCACGCGTTCCTACGGCTCAGAAAGGACTCAAGACGCTGAAATTCGAATTTTCACTTCTGAAAACTCAGCTTCTGCAAAATGGAATAATAAAAATATAGCTGAAGGATAGTCTTCAAGGGGCCTTCTTTGACATTCTAGGCACACTGACTTTACTGAGAGCCCTTACCAGAGCTCCTTTAGAGGTACACTGGGAGAAACTCATTGGAAGAGTTTTCTATCGGAAATATCAACCGTACGACCTTTTTAGGGGACGTCGATGTTTTTCTCGTTAAAAAATATGCATATCTCATCAAGAAAATCCTGTTTCAGTTTTTGTAGTCACTCGATTCAAAGTTTACGTTTCCCGTCGAAAAGATATGCGTAATCACAGTTTTCAAATGAAATGCTGTGCAGCTCAAACCCTGAAATCCACGCTACAAATCCTGTTGACGCAAGCAATTTACTTCAAAATTAGCCGATGATCGCGACACCTTCTTTCTTTGTTTTAACATTTTATGGCTTAAGACATTTTATTTTTGTTCAATTAACGTCTTCGCCAAATTTAATTACCCTGAGTGAGTGTTGCTTTGTTAATAAAGATACAGTACCTTCCACACTTGTGTACAATCGGCGTTGCTTAACTCTGTCATATTAACACATGCTGATCCTCTAGTCTGTATCCAGCCGTATAGGGTAGTCTTCTAGTGCTGAGAATATGTAATATAAGAAGTAAATTTTTCTATAGCATCGCTTCGCCGAACAGATTCAGATATGAATCAGAAGACTATTAGAAAATCATTCAATCAGTTGTTTATTAAGCATTCGGGGAGAATTATTACTGTTATCAGTGTGCAGTGGCATGACAAAAATCCACTGTTATGAAGGTGAGTTGTTAATCATGTAAAATTAATGACCATGCCAACTAGACATGCCCTCGAGGGCTTCTGCTGTCTTCAGAAATATTAATCTTGATAAATTACTTTGGTTGTGGTTAAAGAACCTGAAATGTAAAATGCAACACCAGTCACACATTCAAGCAAAACAACACAGATAAAGTGTAAGAGCGAGATTACGCAAGTTTATGCTTGGTATTGTTTTTCTAGATTTTTTTATATTGCGACTGCACGCATAAAGATAGACGCAGGAATAAGGGTGGATGATCAGCAGCCGCCGGTATTGCGATCCAACTTCCAATCTTCCGCATACGGCAGGGGAAAGTTCCAGTCTTCCATATACCGCAGGGGAAACTGAGGACAGTCCGCATCAATGAGGGCAATCTCATTCTGACTTATCGTCTTCTCCAATGAAACTGCGTTTTTAGGCAACGCTTAAAGGTCATACCTTAATATTCATGACAGTAGATTTGTCACTAGGTGCGCAAGCGTTACCTTTATCTCGGTAATGCGCTAATCATAAATAACGAAAAAAAAGTGGGCGGTGCTTTCCTTACCATGAAGAGTATAACACGGAAGCCTTAGATACCTCACTCCCCCGCACATGTAAGTACAAACACCCCTTCTCTTTCATATATTCATAAATCCCGCGAACCCCTCGCGGAACTCCTGGCTGAGTTCTGCATCCGTTAAGCGATTTCCTTCTTCCCCGGCATGTAGTTGTAACAACTACAAGACTCAAGTAATTCGTCCCGAGCTCGCGTAAAGCTAATTTTCGCATACATGGTTCTCTGGAGGGTCGGGCTATCACTCCACTAATGAACCGATGTGCAGTAACACGCTGGGCAGGTGGCAGTTGTACAGAATTAATTTCAATTAATTTCATTACAAATTGACCCTGTCGCTAGTGGGCCTGCTTTTTTATTCACGCGCCTCTCGCTGCCTTGTTGTCGTTTGCAGAAGCACTGTCACGTCCATCTCACTGACCGCCTTATGCGTATGCTTCGCCCTTGGTGTGGTACCTTTGCAGTTTTGCAAAGGACACAGGTCTGCTTTGGCTTGCAACGTCCTTTCCCGCTGCTACCAGGTCTCTTTGCGGTTCGTAATCCTTTACTTGTGCCATTGCTCCTGCGTCGTTCTGGTGGGCAATCTTCTTTCGTGTCCCGCAACGTTGCTTCGTGGGAAATGTGTTGGCCGTATTAAGCCCAGAATACGTCCGACGATTTTTTTCGACGATATTCGCGTGGCAGAAAATGACGCAGCGGCGGGACGCTCGCCTGAAGATACACGGAGTGTAGAAGCCGCGGCGCGCCGCCGCGTATCCCTCGACGCGGACGCAAACGTGATCAACTAGGGGCAAGCACCACTCAGCAAGGAGGCCTTTGAGAGCAACGAAGCTGACCATTCTGTCAAAATCACACAAATGTTCACTTTGACACCATTGTACGAATTTTAGCATGCGTGCATAGGTATCTATGAAGATTTGCGTGTTCGAATGCATGTCGTCGCGTACCTTTGAACGCCCGCTCAGCCGCGGACACCAGCGGCTCCGGTTTACTTCGACACATTCGCTTTAGGGAGGAAACCGAGGCATTCCGATCCAAGACTCGGCCGTGTTCTTCAAAAAAAAGCGACACTTCATGTCTGCTGGAGCGTTTATTTTCACGACAAGAACATTTCCGTGCCAAACACACTTCATCGCGCGTCGCCCATGGCGGCCATGTTGGTGGCAGCAGGCAGAGGCCAAAACAGAAGAGCGGGCTTTCTGCGCTGTTACTGGCTCGCTTCAGCCGCCGCTTCCGGTCTCACCGGACGCCGCGCGTCAATATCTGGCGGGTCCAGATCGGCAGCGGCGGGCGTTTTCCTCGACGCCGGCCGTCAAGTGCGCGTCGTCGGGCGAAAATCGCCGACTTTCCGCGGTAAAAACCATCCATGTATTCCGGCCTTTCGGCTGCGAACCTCATATGTGACCACGATGCTGCCAGTAACTTACCTAGATGCCAAGTTGCCGTGTTGAGCCCCACGCACGTGGCTTCCAATCCGCTTCACCGATACCCTTTCCGTCGTACTGCTGATATCAGCCTGAAGCCGCGTCGCCGCTGGCAGCATCTGGACCTACTGCACGAATTCCTCTCATTGGTCGACACACGGCAAGCTTCCCGGGGACGGACGACGGTTCTCTCTCACCACGTCGACATTGGACCTCAACAACGTCGCACGAATGTTCGCACCACGTGTCACCAGCTGCGCATATTGTAATCGCCCAAGCAGTCGACGAGATGCTGCAATGTGGTGTTATTCTGGAATCCTGCAATTCCTGGTAGTCTGCTGTTTTTCATTTTAGGAAGGATGGGTCCATACGAATTTGCTTTGGTTATCCCCGCCACAAGAAGATTACGCGTAGGGATGTGTATCCACTTTAGCGCACCGGCGATGCGTTAGATTAAATGAACCAAATATTTTTTTCATCCCTGTATTTGCAGTGCATGTTTTTTCAAGTTTCTCTGGCTGCGAATACTCGCGAGTCGACCACCGGCGTCGCCCTGGGGGCATCTATGATCGAACGTTATGCCGTTCGGACTCTGTAACGTCCCAGTTAAGTTGGAGTGAATGATGGACTAAGCATTGTGCGGGCTAAAATATTTGCCTTTGTTTCCTGGATGGCGTCGTCGTCTTCTCAACCGATTTAAAAACTACCTGAGTCGCGTGCGCCAGTTCCTGGCCTGCCTCACACGCCAACATCTTCAACTCAGCATTAAAGAATGGCGCTTTGGTGTCCGCAAGTACACAATACTCGGTCGTATTGTGTGTAAATGTGGATTTGTGCCTGCCCCTACTAAGCTGTCCAATTTCGTTCACTTTTCGAAACCGTCGTCTAAAAATGAACTGCGAAGCTAGGTAGGCTCCTACTTCCGTCGTGTCGGTGCGAAATAATTGCCAGCCATCACGCTGACCCGGAAATGGCTCATGTCGGCGTCCTCAAAACCTGCAATCCCATTCGTCCCAATGCTACTGGTGTGGGATGCGAAATTTTCAACGACGCTAGTCTCGCTCGAGTATAGGCTGTGAATAACGGAAGGCATCGCTTTGCGGCTCGGCAATCCCTTTGTAGCATTTGTCATGCACCGTTCGTGCTTTCGAGTGCCAGTAATCGATGGGTCAGTGAAGCCTTCGATCGCCTGACACGTTATGCTGAGAGCGCCGCACTTTCCTCACGACACGTTTGACGTCGCTTATTCCTCCGTGCACTACTTTGCCCTGGGTCGATGCACAGCTCGGGAGCGCCTGGGTGACACAGGTAGCTTCTGTATGCCACCGTGATATTATAGAGCTTCGTTATGTCCAGTGTGGTGGAGGGATTGCATTCAGCTTGCCTAGCCGTGAACTCTGCGACTAAAACAGGCCACCTGCAAACAAATGGCATCTAGAAGTGATTCTACATTACTTTTGGGTACGTGCTAGCTACGTACAGTCTTTGCCAAAAGTAACCCGGCACAGGTTGTTTGTTTCTTAGCCGCGTAGCGAAGCACTCATGGCAGCCCTTAAGCAGTAATTCTGTGTAAGGAAAGGTGAGACCTTGTCCTTACATTACGGCACCGTTCGGTCTTTAGAGCTGCTGTAAATGCTCCGTTATACGTTTGAGAAGCAAAAACCTGTTGCTCGGTTACTTTTGGCAAAGGGGGTACGTTACATCTGATAGTTCCAACAGGGACAAGGTTCTGCAGTTCTTAACTTCTGCTTAAAATGCCGTCCATCAAGGCACAGTAGATTTCTCTATTTTCTTCTTCGTATGCGGCCGTTAAGCTCCTTTACCGTCGACACGATTTTACCCTATATTTGTGACGCTTCTCGGTACACTGCTCTATCTTAGATTGCCCATAAGACTCAATAGTCCCTTCAGCTGGCCCGTACCGTTACCTCCGAGACCCAAGGCTACCAAGACCACGACTAGCCTGCCTCAACGTTCGTCGTGCACTGCTTCGCTTGCATTTGGGTTCCTTTCAGCAGTAAATTTTACTCCAAGTACCATGGCGCTCTTAGAGTCGTTCACCGTACGTCTCACTTGAACTACTGCACTCCACTAGTCATGCCTTCCTGGGACCATCACCGCCGTGGTAACGAGGCAACCCACGTTAGCAGTACTAACGGTCAGGCCGTCTCTTCACCGTAATTTGCCAGGGTGGTTACTCTTTCCTGCCTAGGCCATTGTAAGGAAGAAGATGAGGACTATTCAGCACTCCCGTGCTTCATCGTCACCACTGCTGGCCAGTATGCGAGTGTCACGCTGAAGCTGCCCTGTCCGTTCGCTCTTCTACCTGCTGAGCACATGCTGCTGTTTGTTTTGATCGCCGTGACCGGTAGATAACACCCTTTTCACTATATTTCACAGAAACTTTCCACTAGGCCAAAAAGGAAAAGAATTCATCATATGTACCCAGTCAGCAATAAAAATAATCACGAGGGAAGAAACCTATAGCAGAGATTGGTCGCATAGACCTGAATAGCCACTGCAGCTTCCGGTGGAGATACAGAGTGGGTTTGTTTTCAGTTCTGGCTCTGGCTAAATGCCCTGCAGGTCAGGTCTAGTTTATCTGCCGTAATTTTCGGTATACAACTCTGTATGCTGTGTTCACATGGTGTCGACAAAATCAAAATTTCTACTATGCCTGCATGCGATAATAATCTGCAGGAGCACGATGTGCAACTGGTGGTTTAAAATGCGTGTCCAGGTGATGAATAATATGATGCAGGCTGGAGCCGGAAAAAAAGCTGTCTTTGCGCAAAAGGAAAACTCGTCCCCGTTACCTTCGCTCTTGCATGCTTCATCGAGCGCACAGCTGCGCACACTTGCTTCAGCGAAGCCATAACCAATATTACGACAATGCATCCGGCTCGAGGATTTCATCACTAGCTTCTCCACAAGGCAATGTCTTTCGATATCGAGACAGCGATTAGTGCCAGCAATCTTGCGCGAAAGCCGTTTTCCATGCAGTGGCATCAGAACCATAGATCGCATAACTTCGTGGCAGGATTGTGTTTGCGATTTTACTCAATGCAAGGTAGCATTCAGTTAAAATATGCTCTTTAGAACAGCAATTTTGTTCTCAAGCGTGATATTTCACCTCTTTAGCATAAAGACAGTCGCTCTGCTCTGAAAAAATTAAGGTACCTCATTTCGTCCTCCGTATCTGGGTTGCAGCTGACGTAGGATTCTTTCAGTTTGCGGTACTGTGAAACGTGTTTGCGAAACCGCTTATCAAATCAAGCCTAAGTTTGTAGTTGGCTCATGATCTTGTGGCCGTCTTTCCATGGGTCTCCTATTAGTGTTTTCTAGAGCGTGAGTATTGTTACAAATGCCCCAACTGTCCCAAACGAATTTTTTTTTTGCCTAAGGACTACTCTCTACGTTTCTTTACAAATTTATTATTCTCATCGAAACTGATACGTAAGTGAGGATTTCATACTTGTGTGTTTTTTAAACGTCTTTATTTCTGCATTTAGTAGGCCGATACCTTGCGGCAGAACTAAAGTGCTTCATGGAGGTTGGGGTGGGGGAGTGGTTAAGGGTGGGGGTGAGGATGGGTGAGGATGGGGGTGAAGGTCGGAGTGCGGGTGAGGGACTGGTGTCCGCTTCTTCCTCGAGGTAGTGTCGTCCCGAGGTCGGCTCCGCGAAGTGACGGCCTGGCCCTTCATCTTCCTTGAAGTAGGAATGAAAAGTTCGCCATAGTCGGAGTGCGTCTGATGGCCCGATGTGCGATGGCGGATCGAGCCATTCCTGCAGGGTTCCAGGTCGAAGCCCGCCCAGGGACTTGAGTGCTCTCTCCCGTACTGCGTCCAAGGTAGGGCAGCTCCACAGGAGATGTTCGACCGTGCCTCTGACAGGGCACGTCGGGCACTGAGGAGTCGGGTATGAGCGCGGGTTTATGAGGTGCAACTTCGCTTGTGATAGAAACTGGCCGGTCTGGGCTCGGCGAAGGAGCACTGCCTCCACTCTCCGGAATGCGCTATGTGGACGGCGATATAGTTGCTCAGGGTTGGCCAAGTGCTGGAGTATGCTGCGACGATAGCGTTGTGCGCGATGCCATGTCTCCGCCCTATCCATATGGGGCGGCGTCGGGTGCGCAACGTCATCAGGGGGCCAAGAAGAGGAAACGAATGTGGATCCAGGCAAAGGTGCGGAAAGAGCTGCTGTGCGCGCTGCCTGGGGTGCCTTTTCGTTTCCAGTGATTCCTTCGTGTGCAGGAATCCATTTGATAATTAAAGTGTAGCCCTCCTCTCGCAGGCGACGGGCTTCTGTTCGAATAGTGTTGAGAACGGCATAGTCAGCTCCCCCTGCGCGGCAGGCGGTGTACGCTGCTTGTGAATCTGTGTAAACATGGTAGGTGCAAAGAGCCGGATCTTGTCTTTCTGCTATTCGAGTAATGGCAAGTCGTATGGCAATGAGTTCGAGATTGGTGACAGTGTGTTCCTTGGAAAGCCGTTGAACTACAGAGGTATCTGACTCAGAATCGTGACAGGCTATAGCGGCGCAGTGTTGAAGCTGAGCGGCGTCTGTGTATAGTTGGATGGCTCCTTCCTGGGCTAACTTGTATGATGTCTTCTCGTGCCGTTTGGCTGCAGCTTTGCGCCATTGAGGATTAGCCGAACTCATATCCTTTGGTAATGGCATACCATCTACTAAGTCGATCAGTTCCTATGGCGGGGCAGCGGACGAAAGTGGCTCGAAGTTGTCAACGTTTTAGCCTAATGCCCGCAGGATCTGTCGGCCAGCCGCCATTGTGGAGAGACGGACTCGCTGGGCTAGCGATTGCTGCTCTGCCAGATCCTGCAGCGCATTGATTTTGCTGCATGCGTGTAGGTTCACTACTGGGTAGTACTGCGGCAGACCAGTAACCAGGCGCATCGCCTTGCGATTGATTCGCTCAAGCTGAAGGCTTTGGGTTGCATTAAGCCGCATGTACGAATATGCGTACAGGATTTTTGATGTTATGAGTGCCAGCGTAATCTGACGAAGCCCCACCTCCTTGATTCCCCATCCACGAGCAGAGACGCGGCCCATAAGGTGTAAAGCCTGATGACAGCTATGCATCGTGTTATGAAGCCAGCTTTTGGCTCCTCCATCCTCGTCAATAAGCATGCCGAGTATACGGATTGTTTGTTTCCGGCAGATAACTGAGTGCCCTAAATGAAGAGAGATAAGTTTGCGTTCGGCCTCGGCTCGTACCCGCGAATCATTTAAGACAACCACATACTCGGTTTTTTCGGGAGAGGTTTCCATTCCAAACTTCTTGATGTATTCATGGACGGCATTAAGGCCTGTTTGTAGGCATAGTTCTTGCTCTGCAGGGGACCCTGAATTAGTTCACAACGTTATATCGTCCACATACAAAGCAAAATTAAGACCGGGTATCGACGACAGCATTGGCTGGAGACCTGACATAGCAATGTTAAAAAGAGCCGGTGATATGACAGCGCCTTGGGGTACACCTGTTTGGTTATGCTGCCATTCACCCTGAGTATCTCCAACCATTACTGAGAAAGTTCTTACTGCAAGAAAGGCTTTCACGAAGCGGTAGAGGTAGCCGCCTATCCCAACTTCCTGTAGCCGGCGAAGTATGGTCGAGTGGGGCACGGAATCAAACGCCTTTGTGACGTCTACACCAACAATCACTCGGAGCTGTGCGCTGCTAGGGTATGCGAGAACGTCGTTATAAAGCCTTCTGAGAATGTCTTGGGCACAGAGCCCTCGACGAAAACCTACTTGCATAGGAGACAAGAAGTTGTACTTGTCTAAGTACCATTCAAGTATTCTTAGAGCTATACGTTCCATGACCTTACAAAGGTTGGACGTCAGCGATATTGGCCTGCGGTCTTTTAATGTTCGAGTTGGCTTGCCAGGTTTTGGAATTGGTATTACCACTGACTTCTTCCAGGCAAGAGGAAGATCACCATTGGCCCAGTACTTGTTCATCTCTTTCAAGAGGAAGGTTCAGAAAGGTTCAGAAGTGTTGAGTAGTTGAAAGGTTCAGAAGTGGAAGGTTCAGAAGTGTTGAGTAGTGTATATCATCCGGCCCTGGGGCGCTATTGTGAGTGGAGTCATACAGAGCTGCCTCCAGTTCGTCTAATGTGAAGGCAATGTCGTAATCGTTTGATGTACCTGATACGGGGCCCGCAGGCAAGGCATCTGCATTTTCAGGTTGGGGGAAAAATACCTTCCCTGCTTGTATAGCTAACTTCGCCGGGGAGACATTCAATTTCAAGGCCATGCATTGGGCAGGGAAAATTGGCTTCTTGCGTCCAAGGATAGCTCGAAATATGTGCCAGGCCATCGATAAGTTAGCTGCTCCATTGAGTGAGCGGCACAGCTGCTGCCAGTCTTGGAGAGCGAGCTGCAGAGTATACTTCTCAACTTCTTGACTGATGCGAGGGAGAGTACGCCTCCGATGGGGTGTCCGGCCTGATCGGCGATACGCCTTGAGAGCCCGAAGCCTACGATTCCAGATTCAAAAGGTGGGAGTCCGGCTTTGGGGCATCAAGCTTGACTGAAAGCTTCGCTGTAGCTTTCTTCTTGGCATCGCTGATCTGAGTAATGAGCTCGTCTAACCCTGTGGGAAGGTTCACCGTACCGAGAATTCTACGAAAATCGTCGCATGAGACGTGCTCCTCTATTCGACGGCGTTGTTGCCGCTGCAATGACTTTCGCCCTCGAGGAGCCCATGAGACCACCACGGGATAATAATCACTGCCCATGACATCATCAGCCCTCGATCATAGGATCTCACTGGGATGAGACACTAGTGTCAAGTCTGGGGAAGTGTCTTGTTGACCTTTGTGCTGGCCAAGGCGAGTAGGTAGCGTGAGGTCGTTGGCTATGGTCAGTTTCGCTCTGACAATTTGCTGCCAAAGGTGCCTTCCCCTAGCATCTGAGTGATGATATCCCCAGCTGCTGTGCATGGCGTTAAAATCACCCCCAACTACAACGCGATCCTGGAGACATATCCCTAAGAAGTGTTCTAAAAAAGATACATCCACTCGATATGTCGTAGCACCGGATGATCTCGCATAAATTGAAAAACTAAGGCTTGTTGGTCGCTATCTAAGCTAAGGCGTACTCCCGCTACCTCCTGCGTCTGCGTGCACCACGCGGAAGTATCTAGTTAACTGTGGGCCGTGCGCGACAGAACAAGAACACATGCCTGCCCATTGGCCATTGGGGGCGCAGATAGCGATCCTGGCCCGGGACGCCGGTGCTCTATGGAAGGGGTGCAGTAAGGTTTGTACCCTATTAGATTGTGCTTATTAGTGCCAGTCTCCTGAAGCAGGCCAGCTAGAGGAGGCGGTGGCGTGATGGACAGTCTCCTCTGAAGTTCCGCTTGTTTGCGACGGATTCCCCGGCAGTTCCATTGCAAGAACCATACAGGAGAGTCCGAAGCAAAAATGTCATGTGGTTTCGCGCTAATTTCTGCCATTATTAAACTGAAAGGTACGCGGAAGTGAAGATGATGTGTGCCCAATTTCGGGCTCTTGATTCGGAGAAACCTGTGACATTCCCAAGAGTGGGAGCATACGCTTGATCACCTCGGCAGTGACCAGTTCGATAATGCGCGTGAGCTGGTTTTCATCTAAGTGTAGCGTACGCGAACTATCTTTTGCAAGATTCGTTTGCGCGCCGCGTTGCGTATCACGGAGTGTTTCAGTGTAAGCCCGATGAATGCGCGCTTGCTTTGGTGCCGTCTCGGTATGCTCAAAAACTGTGGTTAGAGATGAGGTGGCATTCCTTTGACTATTGCTCTCAGATTGTGTGGAGGGTTTGTGCGCGCCTTGCCGTTTAGTTTTATGTTCGCTGTCTCGTGTCTTCTGCAACGGCTGACTTTGTAGTGGAGGGAAGTCCTGATTAACAAGCACAATTGATTCCGAGGTTGATTGCTGTGTACTGACAGGGCTCTTGTGCGCCGTCATCGACACCTTTTGGTTACCACGTGGAATCTCTGATTGTTGCTTGCGTTCTGTTCGTCGCGATTATCTGATACGACGGAAATTGCCATTCCTCAAGGTTTTTGTGGCCTGCCGCCGAGCAGGGCACTTTGGGTCCGTGGCTACGTGGGGACCTCTGCAATTGCGGCTTAGTGGTTTCGTCGGACAAACCTCGAGGTTTCCATGTGCAAGGCGACCGCAGCACGAGCATAGACGTTGGTCGACTAGTGGACACATACCCTTCTCTGTTTTTTGTCGCGCTACAAACATCCCCTCAAGCAAAATGAACCAACTCGCCCAGCAAAAACTTTTATTGAAAGAAATTGTCCTGTGTCCGATTTTGTGACAGGTCTCACATATGACAGACTTCGGGTGATACGGTGTCACCGGAAGGAGTATGCTGTACAGATGAATTTTTCGGGGAAGTCTGGAGCCCTAAAACGTGATTAGAGCTGCTCCGTTCTTGCCCATAGGCCTGGCGTTTATTATCCTGCACAAGTAGCACGTGCGGTTTGCCATGAGCTGTTCGCTTGTTAACCCGTTGGCACGATAAATGACCCCGCGGATCTGGCCGGGGCGTATGGTTTCATAAGCTTGGATAGGTGTCTCCTTTCCAGAAATTAGGAGAGACTGCAGTCCAATCAGATGGTCTCTGGCATGCATATGCGATATGTCGACAGCAAACTGATTGCTTTGTTCAAGCGGCCGTACTTGAAAGCCAGAGTGAAAATGAATTTTTCGAAGCTCATTAGCAACAGCTTCGTGCAGCCAGTGTGCGGGGAGTGTCCCTAGTTGTCCAGGTGAGGTTAGCTTAATTATCACAGTGTATTTAACACTGATTGGATCGGCGGCTGCGGCCTTGTTCTTTCGCCTAACAGGCTGCCAATCATCTTCTTCAGTATGTTCATTATCAGCCAAGTGATCGATTCTGCCCATTGGGGTGACTATGGACGCTGAGGCACAGCCTAGCGATCGATAATGCGCATCCGTGAAGCGAGCATTTATAGCTATCTGCGAGTGGGCATGTTTTACGCCGTGTCGTTTGTTCTCAAAGCGAGTGCTTTCTTGAGCCATCCGCGAGGTGCCTGACCATATCCTAGGTTGCTTGGCAAATTTCGAAAACGGAAAAGTGCGAGATCCTATCTCGGAAGGGGCGCTTCCCGACTTGTTTTCCGTGGAAAGAACAGAGAATGGGTTGGAGACAGGTATCGTTGCAACCACTTGAATGGCTTCGTCATCCGCCATGCTTTCGTCTGCGCCGAGCACGGCGTCAGGTTGGGCCGCGTTATCTGTGCCGCTGCAAAGCGATGTTACCGCGGCGTCTTGCCGAGGCTGCTGCGAAGTCATGTTGGCGGCTTCGGCGGTAGGCGTATCCGATGCATCCGGATGGTTTCCTGGGGTAGTCGTTGACTCGGAAGCGTTGAAACCGTCGTCCAAAGGCGGCGAGGAACACGATGGGGGTGGCCGATTCATTTTTGGGAGCCTAGCCCAAAAACGTCCGGACCAAAGAGCTTCAAAAAGTCGGAGCGATGCGAACGTGCGTCTGTTCGAGACGGCTGCTTGCAGCGCCACCACTCGTGTTTAGCATGCGACGAAAATAATACGACTATTCTCAGTAGAGGACATGAGGCACAATCAAATTTTCTGAATTCAAAGATTGAAATTGTAAATAAGCGGACGAGACGTTGCCGCGATAAGTGCTAAAAGAAGAGCACAATAGGTGCCCACAGTCAAAAAAGCGCAGAGCATTCGTTGTTTTGAAACAATTTTAGAGATTCTAGTCGACATCTACGACGGCAGTGAAAATCTCTTGGCGTCCGGAGCCCCCGTAGGAACATACTGCACATGAGAAGATGAGTAATATCATCTCTTTTTTGCCTGTCGATTTCTCCATCTTTACTTGGAGCTTTTTTTAGCTGTTCACAAATTCAGGCGGATCGTTCGGTTACCTGTCCTTCACGTGAATTACGCGAAAGCCTAAAAGCCAGATTTCAACGTCATAGCTTAAAGAGGTTCGTGTCGCAGAAAAGCCGGCGTCGGTGGCTTAGTTACGCAGAAATCTTGATTGATCGATAGTGCCATGACATCACAGCCCTTCGCACGACACTTTCACGGAAGCTACATCGCTCAGTTGCAATTTAACGTCACGCGTGGAATGAAAGCAGTTAAATGATCACATGTACTGCCTATTAAAGGTCACCGCATGTCTCAAAATATTTAACGCAATGAAGCGATATATTTTCGGTAAGAAAAACGTTCAAAAATTTACGGCCATGTTCGAACCCTTGGCCCTTCGGTTGCCACCAAGACGTGCTATCCATGAGGTCACTGAGGGCAAGTTTATGTTGGTGCGAGAGCAAGCGGAAGTTCATATCTACACCATGCTGTCTTTCACTTCAACTGGCATTTTTCAAGTTTATGCTGGCGAGTATTTGTTTACTTAGAAAGGACCACAGGCCCTGCCCCGTCATACCCATAAGCCGAAGCTTAAGTGGCCCCCTAATTTTTTTTTGAAGGTGGTTCGCGACATCTAGATTTGACTTAAGGATGCCACGTGAAATGACTGCCGTAGATGTGTTGGCGGTGAGGCCGAGCGGCTTATTATTGCTACAGTTGAAGCGCAGTTATTCGTTGCTCCGAAGCAGTATTCGTGACAGTGGGCTTCCAGCACTGGTTCTCCCCGATTATAATGATAGTGGAAGAGAAAGGGCTCCGTGGACACTTCGTGACTGTAAATCATGCCCGACAGACATAAAAATTAAAGCGAAAGCACTGATTTTTTGTTCCCTCTTTATTTTTCCCCCTTCCATGTACTAAATTTACCTTTGTTCACCAAGAACCATAGCGGTTTTGAGGCTCATTACAAAGAAAGAAAAAAAGGTTCTTTGGCTGACGCGTTGCGTGTTTGCATCACGACGTGAATGTCCTGCGTTGAATTACCCTCACCATGAAAATATATAGTTATTCGCCGGCGCTCCACGATAGCAGTCCGAAATGATTGAAAAATTCACCATCGACTGCAGGACAAAAATACACCGATCCCGGACAAATAGATTTTCTCTATCGAACAATCTGTAGCGCGCGCAGTACATTGAATTTGCTAAGAAATATATTTGTGAGTCGTGCAATAAATCACAACGCTCAACATCTCGCTACAAATTTATTGTTTGAATCAAACGGTCTGAATTATGTCCATAAAATCAGGTATCATAAATACACCGGCTGAATGAAGGAATTGACAAACTAGGCTGCAAAACAGCGTACAAGATAATAACAAAAAAAACAAATGAATAGTTTGACTGAATACAACGAATTTATCACATATGATAGCCCAGGAATTGGTCATGAGTCTTATTTATAAGGTTATATGTTTGTTTTTATTCCCGTTTATACTCTTTAATTCGCATATGGTTTTTATAATGTGGCAGGTGTAAAGTGCTAGTCAATAGTCTCGTTGAGCAGAATGAAACAGCAGTGACATCCCTTACGTGCGGTCGAGGATAATTATTCAGTTACCAGTGCATGCTGAATGCAGCGCGCAAGAGTGAAACAATAATATCATTTCAATACATTGGTGCTTGTGTAGTACACCCAATTGGCCACGCACATCTAAGCTGAAGATCAGCAGCTTTCTATGTGCTAGTCGGCGCCCGTCGTAAAGGGTTGACAATGCTGCATTACTACCGGTGAAGTCGTAAGAGGGAAACTTAGATGCCTGGCACCGTAATCAGCAAGAGCTGGCTATTGCCTTAGAAATAAATTAAGAATAACGTTTCCAGAGACAAGAAGCCCGAACCTGTTGCTCTGCTGCGAATCAGCCACAGTGAATCAATAAAAAAAGTAAAGCCAAAATAGCCGTCAAAAAGCTAATGAATTTTGCAGATGGCGCATCCCGTCATCTGCGACCGGTTGCTATGGCGGTGACGCCATAGCAACCGTGCTCCGTTTCTTCGAGGGTTGGGCGCAGAACAACACGAGAAGGGTTCGTTCAAACAGCTCTGTCTGTAGAAACTGCGTTAGATTCTTCTCAGTGGTAACACAGTCTACATGATCAGGCATCCAATCCGCAAATTAATATTTTATACGCTGGCGATTACTGCTTCATTTCCATTTTACCAATTGAAATCAACCTGCATAACTCCCAATATGATTTACCATTTACAACTAAGCAACCTTCTAATCTTTCGCGGCTGCCCTGGTAGTTTTCGATGATAAGATAATTTTATGGTGCAAGAAGATTTGCGGCCAAAGAAGAACGTCATGGTGCAAAGAGTTTTCGACAGTTCAAGGTGAGATTAAACACCCATTTCACAAGTATTTCACCCCAGAGAAGCCGAGCACGCCAGGAAAATGCTGCAGCCAAGGTATCGCCGATGGGTACATAGCGGAACTGGGGATCGTACCCGGAAACTCCACCATGAGAGGTGGATGATTACGTCACGAAGCCACCGCTGCGGTCTAGTTGACCCGAGCACATTCGCTTACTAAGCTGGGCTTACCGTACTTATTTAGAGAAGCTCGCAGTGCATTGTTAACGAAGGAATTAGGGCCGTTTTCCAATGGCGCTGACTTCACTATGCTCCTGTGCGGCTTCAGGCTCAGGCGAATAACATTGCGGCTGCTGAGGATATTAGCAACTCAGTGCACATATGTTGAAGTCATTACGTTTAGCCGAGCGCTTTATTTCCACTGTGAAACTCCTCATAATGCTGACGCATAAATGCTGAAATAGCAGGAGGGACCGACAAAGAGAAACCAGCGTCGAACAACCTTTCGACCAACTCCTTGGGTCTGCACGACAGGCAATATAAGCAGCGCTTGTGCGGAACGCTAAGAAAAAGCACAGACGGTACACCGCTCTTTGAACGCCTTTGTTAAGGTTTCAATCACAAGGCATCAGCTTTATTCGTCATAGGTAAAAATAATCTAGCAAAAGTGGTTATTATGATTGAATATGAAAGCCGAGTCAGGAATCTCAAGGCGATATTTTTCATTCCGCGGACGAAGTTCAAACAAGTAGAACTACTGAAAAAAAACGATAAATGCGTTTGTTAAATGAATCTGCTGCCTGTGATTGCATGAACCATGCAACCACATCAACCACATCACGTCTAGCCCTTACTACCCTCGGGGCGATAGGTTGGCTGAACGCGCCGTTCAAGAAGATAAAAAACTGCTCAACAAATGCCCGTTTTCCTCCCTTGAATTTTACAGTGCGTTGTTGGAATGGAGGAACACTCCAAGGGACCAACGTCTGCAATCCCCAGCTCAAAGGCTAATGGGACGTCACACCAGAACACGACTTCCGGTCCTTAACAGTCACCTGGAGCCGAAGACGATCCCCACCGACGCCGTTCGACAGAGACTACAAGAAATAAGACACAAAAAGCGTTGCTACTACAACTGAACGACGCGCAATCTACCAGACCTTCACAGTGGAAACCGGGTGTCTGTGTACAACACACAGCAGAACATGGGCTTCCGCCACAGTGATCGGTCCAGCAGGACTGACCCGATCCTACGTCGTGGCTGCAGGCAGCGGACAGCAGTTACGCCGCACGAGACAGCATCTGAGGGGCACAGAAGCCGTGGCGCATGCCCCTGCTTCCCCAGCAGAGCTTCCAGAGAATGTCGCTTCAAGTAGCCCGCCTATGGACACAGTTCATGGCGCTCTACGAAGAAGTGAACGCATACGCCGAGAACCGCAGCGTTATCCACTACCAGAACGTAAAGCATAGCAAAGGAAGCCTGGTTTACGGGAGCTCATAATTTTCCTTTCTTTTTTTTCGTCCATGTTTTCGTTTTGTTTTTGCTTTATTTTCTTTCCGAAGAAGGGAAGATGTGACAGAGCAAAATGTCATGCCTGTAAAACTGACAACTGCGCATGTATCCTGCGCAGACCGCTTATCGCACGCGTCCTTAAATACAGCTGCGTGATGAAATAAACGCCCTTTTCTTCCCTGCTGTTCGTCTGGTTTACAGGACCGACAAAGGGAAACCAGCTGCGAACAATCTTTCGACCAACTCCTTGGGGTTGCACGCCACGCAATATAAGCAGCGCTTGTACGAAATGCTAAGAAAAAGCACAGACGCTACACCGCTCTTTGAACGCCTTTGTTATGGTTTGAATCATTAGGCATCTGCTTTATTCGTCACAGGTAAAAATAATCTAGCAAAAGTGGTTATTATCATGGAATATGAAATCCGAGTCAGGAATCTCAAGGGGATATTTTGCATTCCGCAGCAGAAGTTCAAACAAGTAGAAGAACTGAAAAAAAAGGATAAATGCGTTTGTTAGATAGCTCTGCTGTCACTCATTGCATGAACATAAAACACCTGATCACGCGGCCTAGGTAAGACATCTTGTGCTTTATTGCCGAACCTGAAAAACTAAGCCAATGTTCAAACGTTTCACTGATTATAGTTGGGAAGGATGTGATAAGAGCGGGAAACTTCACAAGCATTAAACAATCAGAACCATGAACGAACCAAAATGTTGGTTCGGTACATTATCGAAAGAGTACATTATTGAAACAGAGCGGGGCATATCTGTGTGCGAGATAAAAAGTGAGAAAAGGGCCCAACTATTCTCAGAACACGTCTCGGAATAAACTGACATTTACAGGGCATGCGTGGGTGCTCTTGAGAGGCAACGTTTTTATAGAGAACAACAGAAGTCCTGTGCCTGTGCGATCAACCAGCCTTTTGAGTCGCCGTCCTTGTGCTCACCGGTGTCTATTGCTGGATGGGGTTTTTGACAACTTGTTCGCTTTTCCATCGACGCCCAGAACTGTTACAAATCGCAGCACCTCCTGTACCTCTGGAAAGTTGTTTCTTTTTGAAGTTGGTTGCTCAAGGTTCCGTGCAGTTGGATTGATTTTTTTTTACCCCCGTCGCTAATGCTGTGTACAGCGCCGCACAGAATTCTGGGTTGTTGAAAAATGCCGCAAATATGTTCCCCCTTTTTTGTTTCCTCTCCATGAACTGCATATTATGTGCTTTCATTAAACACTTGGAAATATTCTTTCACTGCATCACAAGATCACAGTGAAATGCATTTAACTTTCGCCACTTACAACCGTTAAGCTGATTCGTTCTGTTCATTTTTCGGCGTTGGAGCACAGATGAAAGTTTGCTAGCATGCGGGCACGGGTAGTTTCAAATCTATGCATGTAATTTCCCACCCTCACTGCGGAAAATTGATGCAAACACTGAGCTTTAAAGTTCGCAATTACATGTCTATAGGAGACAAATAATACAGTTGCATAGTGTTGTTCAACTGTATTTAAGTTTGTACTGATGGCCTCACCGTCAAGTGAAGATAGGTTTGTCACAAGAATATACCAGCTCGACAAACGCAAGTGAAAATGACGAAAATCTGATATTGACTTCAGCCAAGCTCTACACACTAGGCAGACTCTCGCATCCCTCGTATGGAGCACCCGCAATCCAATTATTTCAATCAATTTCTCGTAGCTGCCATTAGATGACTGAGCATATATGGTCCGGTCATTTGCTGATATTAGATATCCAGTTTTCATCTTCGCCATTACCTTGACCGAGAGATGTTTTGTGAGAGGTCATAATAGCAAATTAAGACCAGATCTTCCTTTTATTGGAATTAAAAAAAGCTGTTCAGGTCCTTGCCACATCGTTCGATAATATGAAAGCAATGGTTTAAAACCCGAACGCAATCATCGTTTTTGGGCTCAAAATCTAGTGACGCACGTGGAGATTCCAGGAATAACGGATCACCTGGTCTTCTGTGACAATGCGTCGATGGAAGCATACCAGGCCCTTTCATTGCGCACCGTGTCTCTCCCGGCGGTGCCCTGCGAAGCTATATTTCTTAGAGAACGTCCTCTTACAATCCTCACAGAAGAAGGTTGGTTCAACTGTGTTGTCGTCCTCGCCCTATGGTGCTAGGGCTGAAAAAAAAATAAAAAAGGCGGCAATTATCACACATTCAGCATACAATGCAGATGCGTTACTCCTGCTCCGGAATCTTTGTAAACAACTTTGAACCTTATTCGCGCTTCT
This sequence comes from Amblyomma mixtum, assembly GCF_055824585.1. Classification (NCBI taxonomy): domain Eukaryota; kingdom Metazoa; phylum Arthropoda; class Arachnida; order Ixodida; family Ixodidae; genus Amblyomma; species Amblyomma mixtum. The sequence continues at coordinate 20,650,606 of NC_143020.1, forward strand.
TCTTGTATGCTTTTCTCGGCAGTACCGGGACCATTTAAAAGACAATCTGCATGCACCGGACGCGCTGGTGCCTTATCAGTTATAACATTGTAAATGAAAAACACAGAAATAGATTCGTAATAATTGTTATTCCGTGTGGCATTGGAGAGGCCATGTAATCAGATGTCACCTTATTGTTTTGGTGTAGATGATAAGATCCCAGCAAGCTGGTTACCCTATAAACTTTGCAAATCAAGAGTGAAATATTTCGTAATTAATTTAGGTAATTTATAAAATACGAGACTGGTTATCAAAATTAACCTAAAGCGCAAAGAAGTGTGCCTGATTTTCATAGGGTCATCGGATTTTAACCAACTCAAGAGTGTCGCGCATCAGCAGGGCAGCAGTGCGGTGTTGTTGCCTCCGCTGTGTTTCCAACGTAACAAGAGTATTTTCATTACAAAGTGATGTATGCTGTAAGGGGATGCTGTGCGAATAAGGTCAATAAGTTGGGGCTTCCATGTGCACGCGCAATATATACCGGCTGAATGACCAACAGTACGACGGCCAGAATGCACTTGCAACTTAAAATGCGGCATACGTTAAAATCTTGCATCTTACTGACGCACGTGATCGCCTGGCGCACACATTGCAACAAGCAGCTGTTCTTTAATTTAAAAATTGTCGCAACATCTAAGAGTTTTGAAACCACGTGCCACATAAAAAGGCGGACCTAATTTAGTGCGGCGTCGTAAGTAGGTGGCGAGCTAGGTACCACACGTATTTTTCTTTTTTTATCTTGTTTCATCATCTCTGGTTAATGGCTGCATTTTATTATATTTCGTAAATCATCTTTTGGCGTATTAAAAGCGCGCAGTCAGTGCCGGCGTTTCCCGGTTTCTGCCCTGCTTTTGGTTTTTGGTGTTTAGTCGGAATGCAACATGATATTTGCGCTACGCACGTGAAGGTATAAAGGGGAATACTTTTAAACACATTGTACTTCCCGCTGAAGCCGAAAAAGTGATGTTCTGAAGATTCTGAAATTTGCAGCAAGCATAATATCAGGTAAAGCAAGTGAACCTATACACAGTATAGTTAGCGCTAAAGAAAAAAAAAATCATATCTCGGTAAATTTTAGAGACATTCGCGTAAAATCAAAGAGGGCAAAGCAATTGTAAGCATAAAAAGAGGAAAATGTGACGCTTAGCTGTTGTGTGGTTAAATCTAAATGCGAAGCAGACGATCGCCCAGCACAACCCGAGATTGAGTGGCTTTGATCAGATCAAAAATTGACGTGGCAGGTATTTCTATTTTTCAATCGGCAGCTGTTCGTCTTGTCCTCTCTTCGTCCGTCTTCTGCCAGTGCCGCTTATTCCAGTATGTCAAACCGACTTGACCAAGGAAACACCCCGTACCTAACAGCTTTTTTTAAAAAATAACTTCAGCATCTTGTTATGTACGCTCAACTGTCCCCTGTCTCGCATCTTTCCACGCAATACCTCAGGTGTGAGCTTTGTCAGTTTAAAAGCTAGCACAAAGAATGTTGGAATTCATTTGCCAAACTAATCAAAATCGCTCTTACTAACTACAGACTGACGACGCCAAGAGAAAGCTAGCGATTAGTGACCAGCTGGTTGCTTGCACACAAAAATTTGCCGAGTGGGCCTGCAAGTCTGCCTGGGACAAGAGAGAGCGATGCGGCCGATGGTGCAGTTCAAAACGTACTGAAGGCTAAGGAGCAAAACCTGTGCAAATCAGACTAAGCTGCATGGCTCCAGGAAACTTGCGTCTGATGTATACCAGACATTCCATTGTTCGAACTCGCTTATTTCACCAACTAGTCGGTGTAATATATTGGGGTGAACTGTTGTTCCCTCCAGCTAATATTCTTCACAGTAAGAACGAAATGTATTAAATGGGATATCTTAAAGACAGCACTGCATTATTAGAATGCAGGAAAATACTATTCCCGTTTGTAGCCATTGGTTCTCTGCTAAAACATGGTTGTGTTAGCATTCGTTATTACAGATGTTTTTCGAACGCCTAAGAAATTCCTAAGTTGGAAGTCGACGAAAAACATTTGAGTGCTACTAATTTACTCAGAACGCTGCTTAAACGAAAAATTTCATGCATGGCGGCGCTGCCCAGTGACTGAATGAACATGCTACGTAAGCAGACAGCCTGGCACGCCATCATGTTCCCCAGTTGTTTTGCGGAATGACACGCATGACGACGCTCCGCCCTTGAGGCCTTCCTTTCATTTTGAGGAAAAATTGCCCGCGAGCATAGGGAGAAGTACGTCTACAAAAACAGGCACCACGGCCCACAAAGAGCCGCCGGCATTTTCCCAAACAATTTTCTTTTCTCACAAAAGCAACATATGTTAAGGAAAAGGCACTTGCCTGGCTGGGTACTGCCTGGCTGTATCGAAGGGGGCGCCAGGCCACTTGCACATGAATTTGGCGGTGTCTGAAGGAGACAGTAAACGTGCTGTTGTGGCGTTCATAAACCCATCATTATCCTGACCGTGGTACGGAAAGCAGCTCGGACGTCTCCATGATGAGCGGTCCATAACCCCTCGACGTTTCCGCCCAGCGAGTCCCTCAGACAGGCGTCCACTCGACCCTTGAGATTGCTCCTTGAAGCGTGAAAAGCGAGCAGGTGGTGGCCGGGCCAGACCACCACGTACACCGCACTGTGCTCCTCCGAGAGGCGCTCCGGTTCTTCCGTCATCATGCAGCAGTACACGCCGTTTCCAAGCTCATTATGAGCGTAAATGGGGTTAGAGGCGGACTGAGGTCGCAGCTCACTTGCAATGGTCCTGAGGAGTCCAGACCATTCATACAGTCCCTGTGCTGCAGCGAGGCTGTAAAATTCCCACGTTGGGATCCAGGCCGTAGGAATCAGCGTACAGTGGATACGAGCGATGAACCAGAGGCGCATTTCCACCAATGAGTGTGCTTCCACAGCGTCTGCGATTGCATTTCCTACGTTGCTTCGCTCCAGCCCTTGCAAGTGCGGAAACCATGAAATTATAAATTCGTCGAGGCATCTCAGGGACCTTGGGGTCAGCTCGTTCACCAGAAGGCGACGCAGGTTGCTCAGGTCTTCGGATGTCATCGTGGGCGGTAGGGTGCAGCCTAAGGGATGAAAAGCTAGTCAGGGAGAAGAGGCGTCCAGCTTGTGCGTGGCTCCGCCGCAGTTCGTCGACACTTCTGAAGGAACAGTCGCGCACACAAGATGGACAGTGTTCACATTTTACAGCAGTGGGCCTCAGGTAGGGAACCTGTGCAGGTTGTACTACAGCCGCGACAGCTAACAGTCAGTTTCAAATGTGCGTAATATGTGCATGCAAAATTTAACACCGTAGTGCAGATAGCTCTGCCAGCATTATCATAAGTCGGCATGTGATTTCATGCTTTTTTTTTTCAAGAATTCAGCGTTTTTGGATAATCAAAGCTTGACAACAAAGAGTGCGAAAATATTTATCGCCAGGAAACATATAAGCTTCACAAGTAGTAATGTAACACCAGCGCTAGATTACTTATCTTGCGCGATCTGAAAAGCTACCACATCTCGTAGTTTTCTGTTAGGCACATATTACGTGTAGATAGGGTATGAGCATATATCGCAGAAGAATCCGTTCTGTGCAACTCTGCTCATTTTCACAGCATAAAAGCAGTCACGCAGATTTGTACCGCGTTTGCGCCGTGCCATACCGATGATGATACACATGGTAGAACATTCTTTGGAGGATGCAGTAAATGCCTGCTAACGGGCGCAGTACGGCGTCTCTTAGAGAGGTTGCTAGCGGCGGCCCTTGCGATGGCCCTTGCAATGGTCGCAAAGGGACCATACGCCGAGCAGTGCAGCTACGAACATAAGCAGAAGAAACTATATCCGAAGACTTGATAGAATCTTGTCACCGTCCGACAGGAGCCCATTTCCATTGCCCTCGCGGCTAGTGCTGCTTGCTAGGCGCGGTCCAATAGCTTTCGCTTGAAATCCAGGTGTTCATTTCAATGGGAACATGTACTAACGTATGTTACTGGGTAGAATTAGCGTAAAATCCTATGACGTATTTGTTGGCATGCACCTTACACCAGACAACTGCCGCCTTCGCTATGAGGTGTATCTGTGCTTGGAGACACCTTCTCTTTCATTTTTGCCACCGGAAAAAAAGTGGCGAAAAGTAATCACATCCACTTCCATGAAAAGGTTGTAAATAGGACGGCCTGTGAAAATATGGAGTAGATATGTAGTAGTGTGCATCTATTACTAATGCTGCACACACAACTGCAAGGCACTGTTATATCTATTTTCCTGCCACTCATCACGGGGAATCCAATAAACTAAAGTCATCAGCGCAGTCACCAACGGCACAGAAATATCTGTTCTCTTTGCGCATACAAAATTATGAGGCCTCCGCAAACAACAGCCACATAAGCTAAGTTACCCTGGACTTCAAGCTGCTGTCCGCATTTGACATCATTATTGCGAAGTATTTCTTTAACGCAAGAATGTCCGCTAGGAATTTCCTGCCAAGAAGATCTTAAAGCAGTTTGAACAATACCGCCAAGTGAATGCTGAGTTGAGTGTAGGTACAACATCGCCCCCGATCAGAAAAGTACCGAATGGAATCCAAAATGCTTGAAAACCGATGCGCAGATTTATTTTTAGCGAGCGACCAGGACAAGTGCCTGAATGCGCCTGGGAAACTGGCATGAGCCTTTGAAATTTAGTAAATTGTATTCTACGTTACTCCGAGTTTAGTTTATTAACTAAGCGAAGCGATTCCTTTGCTATCACTCTGCTCGGCATTCTCTGAGAGAGCTGAAACGAGCGAACGTGATGCTTTAGATTGCTGAGGCATATATTTAGACCAAATTAATGACATAGAAAAACATTTTAACACACACGTCATAATAAGGGAGTAATTACTCATTGACGTCCTTCCGAGCACAGCCATTCAGCTGCAAAGGAAAGTTATACAGCTTTTTCAGAAACTTCGTAGTGTAAAGAAATCTTCGTCCTGATCCGAGGTTCAAACCCAGGACCACCGCTTCACCAGCGCAGTCGCTCTACCAAAGCAGCTAACCGGGACGGCAAGCTTATGGTAGTGCGAGAGATAATTGATCAATAACTCGAAGTGGGGACTGTGTTGGCAAAAAGGTTTAGGGGACCGTAGACCACTTGACCGATAAGCGTCATAAACCGGAACTTAGCTATCCGCACAATATATGCCAAAAATCCGGCTTTTGCCGGTAAGAGTGTGGCCCTAAAATTGCTGTGTCGTACGAGGGTGGCGCAGTCAGGAATGCTTATAGCGGCTGCTTGAACGCCACTTGAAATCAAACTGCTGTAAAATGAGGCCTACAATAGTTCACCAGTCACTTTTCGCAGGTCTCATTTTGAAAGATTGGGAAGTTGAGAACGTCATTGCATGCTAAAAACCAGGTGTGAAATTCACCTCTAATCTTCTGTCCTTTACCTTCTGTCCTTTATCACAGTAGATCTCGGGCAATCCAACAATTTTTCGTTGATACCAGAATGGTTTTCGCCGACAGCCGACATTAATCTTCAAAACTCGGTCCCTAATGTTCCTTTATTAGTAACACACTAAGCCTGATGCATGCAAACTGGCAGGATTGTTTCCGTTGTGATTTCAATCAGTTGAATGATTCATTCGCACACATGGTGGAACCATTCAGTTACGGGTGGCAGCCGGTTCTTTTTTTAACTCCTTTTGCTTTCTTTAACCCATTGATCTTCTTTTCCTTTCCTCCTCTTGTTTTCTCGCCTTCTCTTCCTTCCCAGAGCTCCCGCATCTTCCCGCCTCCTGGACACCTACCACCTATGAGCACTTCTGAAGCTCCTGGGCACGCTGGACCCAATTTTTTGTCATCTCTTGATTGGTTTTCCTCAAAGTTGCTCTAGACACTTGGCCGTTTCTTTGAGTTTCAATCGGCTTTTCCTGCGATAGCCTATGCTTTGGTGTGGTCTTCCTCTCACATGTGTTTTGGGCTGTTATGTTTTTCTTGTGAGTTTTACAACAAATAGCTGCGGGGCAACATCAAGTGGCTCTGAACCTTTCCTTACAAAGAATCCAGCTCGGTCCTCCGTAACTCGGCCAGCTTACTCGATCTTCTGTCACCCCAATTAAATAATGAAGCCCGTCTTTAAGCTGATTCACAGCTTTTGTCATATCTATGTTTGGTTGGCCGCTTGAGAACTAGAAGCAAGTAAAAATTTTGATGCGAAAGGATTATATGTCCCGTGAGCACAAAAGATAGCATAATTTGCGGTCCATGGAACAAAATTCCTTGGCGACGCCACCATGCTTTTGTTCCACGTCAGCAGTATGCCACAAGACAATCACGTCTAGAGCAGAGAAAGAGAAAAAAATTGAGGGAGGCACTTTGTAGACCTAAAGTGCGGTGAGACAAAAGCCTTTAGCGCGGTGTAGCTGCTTGTGCCACTGATGTGTGGTTAAGATGCTAATTAAGTACACAATTGTTTGTGAATCTTAAATGCTGGAGGCACTAGAGGGCGTTTGGGGGGCATCTGTCTGATTCGGCGCCTTTCTGCAAGCACTCTCCAGCGTCCTAGTCAAGGAGGGCTTATATGCGTTGGCCGGAAGTAGCGTAGCTCGAGTTAGGTTGGGAAACGACAAGGTAGCGTAGCGCACACTGCGCATGAAGACCGCAACATTGAACCTGTCGTTTCTCCCAGAATTCATTTTAGCTGAATGTTGCTGCAGGTAACGGACATTTACAAAGAACTGGACTTTTTACAGGATTCATTTCCTCCCCTGATGCGCTGTATATCCTTACTGGCCTTTTAGTTCCAATAGGTTAACTATCATGTTTGTGGCGAGTCGTGGAGGGTTATCAATGTGTATGCTTCAAATAATCCGGTGCAACGAGCAGTTTTTTTTTCATGCAATCGCAACTCTCCTAGGATGTGATCGTTATGTCGTTTTCATGGGTGAATTCAACTGTGTGTGCGACCAACGCGATCGCACAGGTCCTACCTAAAACGCCGATAAGAGCTCTGGTATATTATTGTCTATTACCGAAAACGCAGGTTTAATTGATGCCGGATTGTCACCCGCCTTCACATACATCAGAGGAGCCTCACATTCACGCCTTGATCGCATTTACATTTCCGTAGATCTCCTTAAACGGCACATTTCATGTGATGTCAAGCCTGTTTCTTTCTCAGGTCATGCTATGGTCATTGCGCGGATTGCAGAATGCGCCCGTCCCAAATTTCAGCCGCAGTGGGAACTGTGGAAGCTTAATTCCGAGCTTCTAGATGATGAGCATTTTCAGCAGCGAGTGATGACAGCTTTGGAATCTTGCTTGGTCATGGATGTCCCATTATTTGCAGCTTGGGAGATGTTTAAGCTAGAAGTTCGAAGCATAGTTATTGAGATCGGCTGCGTGAAGCCTTATCTTAAGCATGGTGAGGAGAAACGGTTACTTCAGAGTCTTTATAATCTGCATGCACTTGAATGTGAGGCTCCTAGCTTGTACACAGATGAAATTGGTGCTGTTAAGTGCAACCTTTAGAAGTTTGATGCAGAACGCTATCGTGCGGCCCGTGTACGATCCCGCAGTAACCGTGCTCTGCACTCTGAGGAGCCTACTAGACAGGCCTTGCTAGATGAGCGTCGTCATGTGGCTGCCAAGCGAATTTCTGAGCTCTACTGTGGTGGTGCCCTGGTCACAAGTACAGATGTCATAGTTACCGACTTTGAAAACCACTATAGCTCTCTGTTTGCTGCCACGTCTAGCACTGCTGATGATGATCATATAGCGCGATTGGTGTCCATGATTAACCTACTGAATGAGGATGAGTGCAAGGCAATAATTGGCTCTTTAAGCTTGGGTGAATTGCAATATGCAATTGATCAATTGCCGCTTTCGAAAACCCCGGGGCCTGACGGCATCTCAGGAGAATTTTGCAAGGCATTTAAATCTGTTCTAGCTCCTTTCCTGCTCCAAATTTTTGAGACATATATTAATGTTGAATTTCTGACTCAGTCATTTGCGAAAAGTCATATTGTCTTTATACCAAAGACCGAGGATAAGTAAAAACTTCGATTTGTAGATGGCTACAGACCAATCACGCTTTCTAATGTAGATTATAAGATTTTTGCTAAAGTACTGTCAAATCGGCTGCAGCTTGCAATGTCTACTTTGATTGGGCCTCATCAAACATGCGGCTGGCGTGGACGATCAATACAATCTAACCTACATGTAGCGCGTACGTTGTTGCAGTATTGCAGTGACGCTCAAGAACAATTAGCAATGCTGCAAATTGACCTGGCAAAGGCATTTGATCGAGTGTGCCATTCATTTCTTTTTGCACTTTTAAATCACGTCAATCTCGGTTCAATACTTTCTACTGACATACGCCTTTGTTACAAATCCTGTACCACGCGCTTGATTGTTAATGGCTGTCTCTCGCAACCAGTCCCAATTCAGACTTCGGTGAAACAAGGGTGCCCACTGTCTCCGCTCCTGTTCGCATTATACTTGGAGCCACTTTGCATAAGTGTTATAAACAGTAGAGCTGTCAATGGTTTCCGAATAATGTGCCACGAACTGAAGGTATTGGCTTATGCAGATGACCTTGCGTTTTTTTGTACTGATAAGCCAAGCATCGATGAGGTTATTCGTTTAACGGAAGACTTTGGTTCGATGTCAGGAAGTCGAATTAATCGCTCTAAGAGTAGCGGTCTTTGGTTTGGTAGCTGGGGTACGACACCTGCTGAATATGCTGGTATAACATAGACATGCAGGCCACCAAAGTACCTTGGCGTCCCTTTGAGTGCCTATAAGCATAGCGCAGATTATTGGAAAGCCCTCGTGTCACCTCTTCAGCGCTACGCTCAAACGTTTGTCCCCCATGGCCTCTCAATTTTTGGCAGGGCGACCACCGGTAATCTGTTTCTCGCCACTACAATATATTCTGTACTGCAAATTATTCATTGCGCAAGACTTCCTATCCAGCGTTTTCAAAGGTTTTCGCTACTTTTGTGTGGGATTCGTCTTTTGAATCCATGAGGCGTGATAACCTTTTTCGGCCTGCAAGCGCTGGTGGCCTTGGTCTAGTTCACCTGTATGTCCGACTGCTAGTGTGACGTTTCATGTTTTTCCGTGACTCTACACACCCAATAGTACGTTCATTCCTGCAAACAAATTTAGTTCATGTTTTACCCAACCTCATTGTGTCTTTCAATGTTTGTGACCGTCCGTGTTTGTGGGGCATGATGCAAGAGGTGTATTTGGCTGTCCGTTTCCTACTTGTTCGTTTTTCTCCTAAGTTCCTTTTTTTAGTGTCGAGGAAAAAGTTGTATAAGAATTTGATTAGTATGCTCTTCCCTCCGCCCATGTACCGCTCTCTATATTTTGGTTTACCTGGGCATGACGTGCTCAACAGAGTACGTAAGATGCCAGTCTCGCCATGTACAAAGACCTTTTTCTTTAAGTTACACACCGGTACGTTGCCCGTTAGAACATGGTTAGAGAAAAAGGGCATTTTGTTTCTACCGTTAATTGCCACCTTTGTGATGGACCAGAAAGAATTGAGCATTGTTTCATCAGTTGCAAAGATGCAGTACTCTTCTGGGATATCCTGCAACGCACATTTAAAAAACGAATTCATCTGCCTCCACATTCTGTTCGCTATCTCACTGCGCTGCCATCTGTTGATGAACCCCTGGACATGTTCTTTCTGATTGGACTGCACAGCCTCTGGAAAGCCCGCATGGTGGACTGACACTGTGAACCTGTTGTGTCTACAAAGGATCACTTCAGTCGAATGGTTGTTCATCTAAGAGACGTGTATGCCCAGACTGAGTACGAAACGGAGTGGCACTCACTATTAGTGATGTGTTCTGCATCGCCCCTTTTCTAGTGCATGGTCTTTTCAATATGTATTGTTTAACACTGTTTTCATAATGGCTTGTATATAGTTCATGTACATAGAACATTACATCACTGCAATAAATACCATGTGTAAGAAAAAAAAAGCTGTTAGCACGCTCGGCTGGGGAACCGAAGGATGGTGGTTCGAATCCCGTCATGCACAATTGTTTTTTTTTGTCTGGTCTGACCAGAAAAAGCGTGACACCTCTGCTGACAACCTTCTGTCGACCACTATGAGGCATTAGACGCTTTCGCCTTAATAACTTCTTTGGAACCTGCGGGGAACTGAACCAAAGACAATAAGATTTCGAGGCAGGCATGCCATCCATAAGCCACGAAACAGCGTTACTTCTTGGCGAAGAAACGTGAACATAGTGTACGTGTTTCCTTACCAGGGTATGCGAAGGAGGTGTGTCTTTAGAAAAGAAGCAATCCTTAATGATCCTCGCAACAGAGTTCACTATGAGATAATGATTTCGGACTCAAGGTACCTAAGTGTTAAGCGCACTTCGTAATTTTAATAGCACGCAGTTAATTGAAGGTATATATCGAGACTACCAGCGGATGTACTCGGAACGCCGTATACGACAGAGACAAGTAGAAAAGATGAGCGAAAATGATCGAAGACTCCCGCGGTGGAAGGAAGGGACAAAAACTAACTCCTTTGCAGGGGAAGACAGTTAAATTTCCCGCAAGACTACATGATGAGGGAGGGCTCCCCCTCTCGTTATTGGCGTTTTCCGTGACAGCGGCGCTACGAGTTGCAACTGCTTCCCATAGCTGAATGGTTGCTTTAATTTTTTTTTTACTTTATTACTAGTTGACTTGTTGCATCTTGTTTACTTGTCAGTGCTCGTTTCAAATGATTTATAATGAAAAAGTTGAAATGCTAAATATTCGTACCTTTTCGTCACCATGAAAGACTCGCGCGTCCTCGAATTTTCCTTTACTCTTTTTGCTTCTACAAATGATTTCGCTTGGTAACCCAGGCATATGTGTGTCCACGCAAAAATTGTCTGATCCCTTAAATACGTATGTTCAGAAACTGCTGGTAATGTGAATCTCGGCATCGAAATAATATCTTACCAAATAGAGTTACAGCCAAATAAAAGATGTCGAAGGGCTGTCAACCCAAACCAGGTTTTGCAGACCAACCACGACTCTGACGCAAGGAAGAAGCCTCGGCACTGCTGTTGCCGGATGAGGGTGAAATATAGAAAAACATAGTGCATATTACCTAGTACATAGTACATAGTACATAGAAAAAAAATATTTATATAGTCTATTTATAAATATTTATATTTATATAGTCATTTTTCATTTCACATCGCCCACATGATCTCATCACTTTGTGTAGAAAATAAAAGCGCATCAATAAAATGAATGTCAAGACATGGAACACCATTTTAGTAGCCGCCGCGGTAGTTCTGTGGTTATGGCGCTCGGCCGCTGATCCGAAAGATACGGGTTTAACCCCACCCGAGACGGTCGCACTTCGATGGAGGCGAAATTATAGAGGCCCGTGTGCTGAGCGATGCCAGTTCAGGGTAAAGAGCCACAGGCGGGGGATTTTTCCGGAGCCCTTCACTACGGCGTCAATCGTAGTCTGATTCGCTTCATGAATTTCAACATCCCCCCCCCCCCCCCCCCCCGCATAAACTGAAACTAAAACATCATTTCAAAAGCAACGTTTTTCTGCTTTTCAATGAGAAGCAGACACTGTCTCTTTCGCGAGCGTAGTCAAGATATGCTGACCAGAGATTAACTACCAGCTTTCTGCGATGTCTGTTCAGTTTTGTTGCAGAGTTTTGCCTTGAGCTCCGACAGTGTGTCAGTTGGATATGGAAGAACACGCATGGTGAGCCTGGAAATTAGCTCCCTTCGCATATAGCTAGCGAATAGGAGAAACCAAATAACCAAAAACTGCCTATTACGCAGAATAACTCGGTCCACAGTCTCAAGTGAGGCATAAGTAAATGTGTAGCGAGAAAGATGCTACCAGGAACATAAATTAATCTGACATCCTGCTAAACAACGAATTTCTCATGCAAACCTTGCCAGCGAGAACCGGAACAATAAAGCATAATGTGGGCGATAACCGAAGAAGTTTTCTTCCGTGCTTGAATTTCATCAAAGTCAGGAAGAATGACAACAGTGCCTCCCTGGTTAGCGTTAGCGTAGAAACTTTCATACGCGTATGTTATCAGGAATTATACCATATTCTGTGGCTCCACTTCTGCCGAAGGCGGCAAGGTTTCCGTGCAAGTCATCATGACCATAGAAGAGATCGTTGGCCGGATTGTTTGTTGCGGTCGGTGTAGAAAGTCGTAGTTTATCCTACTTTCTGCGCCGCGAGGGCATTTCATATGAAGCCAGCGCAACAAGAGTTGCGCCTTAGTTGACCGCATGGACGGAGCCATAAGATACCGTTGCATCTTATGCGGATATTTGTGTTTCTGAGAAGGCAATATTTCAGTATTTGAAGCCGCATCAACTCATGGTAACTGCTGCTCCCCTTTAATATACTCACGCCACACGATGTAGAAATAAACCGACAATACCGTTTTTAGTGAATTACGTTGCGTCCAACTTATAAGTGAAGGTTGTCACCGCTGACTGTGGCTCATAATTATTTAACAAATGCTGCGTCGAACACTGCCTTCGATTTCTATCCTGTCAACCAGGTAAAAGAATAATGCATATCTTTTAGTCTGGTTTAAACACAAGAATACATTTTCGTTCATGCTGCTTAACAGGATGTCTTTACTGAATGAAGAGTGTTTTTCTCACCAACGCCCTTAGCCCAGACAAACCCGGATACGGCAACCTCCAGTTGGTCATAGGTCGTACGAGCTTTTGCAACCAGTAACAGTATCCCCAAACTTATCGTCTACCCCTGGCCATGAGCGCCATGACTTCGCGCTCTATTATATGGGAAACAAGAGATATAATAATGTTTGTGCTACCAGACATTTTAAAGAATGCATTGTTAATTCACATCACACTTGATATCACTACAGCCAATAAACCTCTGCTCAGAACAATGCTAACCATTGTCGTATACTTGAGCAAAAACCTCAGTCGTACAGGTGGCCCTTTGTCCTGCATTCAGAAAGACAGGCGGAACACCAAGTGTTCCATGCTCACATTATTTCGAGACTCTGCTTAAAGCCCGTAGTTGGTAGCTGCTGTCAGGTCACGGTCAAGACCAGCACTGTTATACTTGCAGAAGGCAGTAGCAGCACCTCTGGAAGCCCTCTGGCACCTAGACTACCTCCTACAACAAGAAAAACAGTACGGCCTGGAACGAACAGCGCGGACGCGTCAACGCGAAAACCCATAGTTTGGCTTTCATTCAAATGAAAACCTTCCTTTCAAGTGGCTCGTACATAGTGCCGTTGGTGTCAGGCGCCCCCACACATCTTTTATTATCGGCGCAGCCGCTATCGTTTCGTGCCAGTGCCCAGGGACTACGGTATGCTGCTTTGACAGCTTCATGTTCAAAAAGCGTACGCCCTCCTGACGCGACCGATTGTAAGCGTTGTTTACGCTATAAAATTTGGAGCAGGGAAACTATTCACAGTTTCATACGATCAAAATTGTTGTGGGAAACCGGAACAAGGGCAGCTAGTGTGAAACATTGGGTGAGAAAAAGCGCGCAGTGTGCACATAACTAGGAAATCCGTTAGCCTATCTTTCGAGTCTTTTTCTCGTTGAAGTCGCAGTTTTGTTGAGGATAAAGCCTAGAAATCTAAGATGCATGCAGAATAGAAATATTTCAGAGTGAGCGGAAAAAAATTTACATAAAGTATGGGCAAATAATTAATATTTATTGTCCCAGCAGGCAAAGCAAAAAAGGAAGAAATAATGCGTGGGCCAAAGCTTCTGAATTTTATCTGATGTTGGCCTCGCCGAATGTGGTAAGCTATTTAACAGAGCACAGGGTCAGGATAGCTAATGAAAATTCACGCCGAAACAACAGAGAAACTGGACGGGACACAAAGCAGATGGAAGATACAACATGCGCAGATTGGAGCTGAAGAATGTCAGCGCAATTATTGGCTTTTGTGCCTAGCATTCTTCTTGGATTCCAGAGGCGCTTGGTCGGATCTCCGCAGCCGGCATGTGCCAACCAGACTTCAAATGGGTGCAGTGTTTTCCTTCGGTTGGTACTCGCCATTTCTGAGGAGAGATGCTTGACAAAAGGCTCATCGACCAAGCCATTGAGTGGATCGTTTATTGATTCCTTGCGCAGTCAAACAACTTAATTCGTCCGATGCACTGAATCCCAATTGTGGCCATTTTTAGAGGAGCGAAGCGGGGCCGTGTTGAAGCGCACCCGCCCCCCATTTTGGATGTGGTGTGTTCGAACCGCTGTGCCGCCGGGTACCTACCACTCTTCTAATCAGTTCGAGATTTGCCACGGCGTAGTGCTCGCTTTTCCGGTAACAACTTTGTAAAAAAGCTAGTGGACCAAGCCGTCGCTCTGGCGAGTTAGTGACTCGTTCTGCCATCAGCCCCCCCCCCCCCCCCCCCTTCCATCTCGTACGCTAGAAACTCGTTTACGTTCTCCTTTGATCTGTGGTCTTTCCTGTTTGAAACTTAACGCGGTTCTTCAGTCGTCCTTCAATCGCCCTGTCGGGGGAAAAAAATTGCTGAGGCTCAGCTTGGCTAAGCCTGGGGAATGCGAAGCATATTAGTGGCTAGGCTTGGTAATACATGGCTTTCCTTGGTTGAATACTTGGTCATTTTAATACAACCACTAGAAGCCTTCGTCGTGGGGGAAAACAACGGCATGGCTACAGCGGAACGCCGACTAACCCCGAGACGCGCGTTTGGTGAGCGCCTGGATTGCCACGGAAGCCGTGTCTGCCTGCCCGGTGGAGCGAGCGTTTCACCTACACCGAGTGTGAACGCGCGTTCGAAATGCGCGGGAATGCGCGGGTGTGACGGCTAGGGGTCCCACGGCGACGGCGCGATGTGGAGGCCGGCTCTCTCATCCGATGTCACGTGGGGTGACGTCACGGTGTCACGTGGGGGTCCCACGGCGACGGCGTGAGTGGTAGCTCTAGCAATATGCTTCGCATAAAACTTCCATTACTTAGATATCCCCCCCCCCCCCCCCCGGTTGCCCCTGAGTCGCTCCCTGAGGCTGCTGCACCTGCGCTCGGTAGGCGCGTGACGCTTGTAGCAAGGTGGCACCACAGTGCGAAAAAGCTTCGAACTTGCGTTCCCTCCTCGCCAGTTCCCACGCGTAGATTCTGCGACGAGTGCCTCCGGTTGCTGTGCTGAGCGCGGCGGGCCGCGACTGCACTGGCTCCCTCCGATTCTGGCCGGCTCCTCTCAGACTCGGTTAATTCCTTCTGCACTTTTCGTCTGTCCATCGTCGGTCGCTTTTTGCGGGGAACCGAAGGGGAGGTCGTTTGCACCGAGCGGAGCGTGGGAAGAACTCCACAAGCTACTTCTCAGCCAGTGTGTCCTTTTTTTTTTGGAGGGCACGCAAAAAAATGTAGATTTGTACGCTTACTTCCAGCTGCGAAAGGATTTAGGGATTTGGTATGACGATGCCTTGTTCGACATGTGTAACTTTTCAGGAAGTGGCCTCCACTTGTGAAGAGCGCATGGTTTTTCTTTTTTTTTTAATAAGAAAGCCTGTTCTATTCTCTGGATCTTTTGGAGGCGCTCTAAGTTCTAAACTGCAGTTGTGAGGTTAAAAGGCGAGAAAGGTAAACTACACATCGAGAAAATAACGTGGACGCTTTTACGTTGCATTATTTCCAGTGCTGCAATCATAATCTTGTTGTGTCGATTCCATACGGCACATGCTAATTCTAGTGTTCGTCTTTTGGATACGGAGTCAGTATTAGATATTCCAAGATAGAAAAGAGCTAATTGAGGTGTTTTCTTTATGAAAGCATAGCTTAAGAAAGGCTCCCGATCATACATTTGATACACGTTTATTTCACTATAATTTATTTGCTCTAGTGACACCGAGATATTTGTACCCGTTCACTGCTGTCAGGAGCCTAAATGACACTTTGAAGGAAACGAAGAGAAGCTCTTCCTATTGGTTACTTTCATATGTACTTTTTCGCATTCAGCTTAGTATATTAATCGTTCCACCATGCATGTATGTTAACGAGATTAGACTTTAGCAAAACATTGTTATCTTTGCAGTAAGTTGATGGAATATAACGCATTCATCTCGAAAAATTCTAACTTGAAAAGGTTCACTTTAAAATTACTAGTGTATTGATATACATATGTATTAGATCGAGCACTGATCCAAAACCGGTTTCCCGGATGCCTGAAGTAACACGAATGTGGTCCTAGCAGTAACCTTGAAGGCAAACGAAGTCTGTGCTGTTAGAAAGGCAAGAATGCATCTGACGAATTGACGAAGATCACCAACGAAGTTAGGATGAACGGTCAGTTCTATGCTATTAATTAGTCTCACATTAAAAATGAAGTGAAAAGCTTTTGTAAAGTATATAAATATCGCGCCCACCTGGTTATACTTGTCCAGTACTTTCGGAAAGCTATGGATAATAGGTGTGAAATGAGTGGCTGCGGAAAAACAATTTCGCAAGCGGTGCTTAAGAGGAGATAGTACCTTGATTCATAACGAAGTGGTGTTCCGCAGCAAGCTATGATACGCTCACGATGTCCACATTTCAAGTCGATGGGTATTGCACAGTAATTAGCAATTGAGCCACGGTTACCGTTTAACGCGATGGCGTTAGATATTCCGTGATATCACAAAATTTGAATCGGTCATGCGAGACGTAACGTCCCAGCCACACGACCTCACGTGGGTATTTGAAACACCCCATAATGACCACACACTGAAAAAGCGAAGACGCTCTTTGTTCTACATAGCCGTGTCGTCTTTCCACCATCAAAACATAGTGCGTCTTAAGAAACAAAAGTAACTACGCTGTAAAGAAAAATGATCCAGCCGGGACTCGAGCCGCGGCCCCTTGCTTCACAAAAAGGGCACGCTACCCTAGGGCTTTGAGGTACGTTCGTTCAGTGCGATTGTTTCGGAGCTTAATGAGGTAACCTCATGCCGCTTAGCAAAGCTACCACATCATAATCTTACGGCTTCTGAAGTGTCCCCAGTATTTTTTTCAGCACGGCAATATTGCGTTTTCGAGTGAGATGCAAGATTACCTTGAATTTCAGCTGCGGAAAATTAAACAAAAAGTATTGACTCCCATGTGCATAACGCAGCCACCAAATATTTAGTGTTCCTCAGGGCTAGGGTGCACTGTAATTTTGTGATAAAATAGTGCAGAAATTTCTACGGATGAGGAAACCATAACGGACTGTAGTAAGAAGACAGAGTACGCAGGTGTTCATTCATAACACAGTTTCTTTTTTTTATAACACATTTTTGTTTTTTGAGGTAAATTTACAAAACTTTTGCGCTCAGGCGGAAATTAATTTTTGCGGCGTGCACAGAAAATAACACTTAGCGTGCCGCAGTACCCTTCTGAGGTGTATATGATTTGATTTTACTATGCTTCGACAGACGCTTCTTAGCGTAAGGCGTTTAATCGTTCTATTAAGTTCAAGAGTTTAGGGGTGATCCATGGAGTTCACTAGAAAGTTTCTAGTTATTCTAAATAGAGCAATTCAGTATGTACATATTTCTTTAAATATTTCTCACACTTCTCAATGCTTTTTTCTGTGAAGTTTTTCACGGCATAAGATGAGGTATTCTAGCCCACGTCAATCGCCAGCTGCCGAGAATTATCAGAGAAATAACTTTAGCAGATTCCAAATTATACAGTTCTAGATCAAGACATGCTTGCATCAACATGTTATAATCGGCTATCCCATGTCAGAGCGAAACAGAAAAAAAAAATGCGTTGCCCAGCTGAGCAGAGAGAGGAAGAGAAAAGCGATAGAGGAAAGGCAAGGAGGCTAAACAGAAGGATGATCGGGTTGGCTGTCTTGCGCTGGCTGCGAGGGATAAGGAGGCGCGAAAGGAAAAGAGGAAGCACAGAGATGCGGTACGAAGCAAATGCAGCAAGCAGTTCACTTCCATCTTCCTCCCTTCCCGTTACGGCGAGGTTCAGGTGTGCACCCAGATATGCGAGACAGATACATTTCCTTTCCTCAAAAACCATTTTACTGACGAGCAAGGCGTATTTGTCCGCGTTTCAGATTGGTCTAAATTGTCGTGATGTCACCACGTGCGAATTTTGACGGGTGTCCGCAGAAATATTTGAGACAGTTACTGCGCAACTTCCTTTCGTCAAATACAATTTTCGACTAGTGTCTACTGAGATATGCGAGAGAGTTAAGGCGTAATTTCCTTTCCTCAAATACAATTTTAATTTTCTTCACTACGGCCCCTCTTTCTTCTTTCACTCCACTTCCTCCCTTCCTGTACGGTGCGGCTCAGGTGTCCACCGAGACGACAGAGAATTACTGCGCCATTTCCTTTCCTTAAAAAGCGTTGCGTTCAACGGGCAAGGCATCGCGCCGAACGGGTGGTGGCGTTCCTTGGACTCCGTGGCAGCGCTACAACACGCTGTCGCGTTCCACTCCTAAAGGCGAAGCTTAACCGTCAATAATTGGAAGTTAATTAATGCACCAACAAAATCTGAAGTGAACAATCGCGTAGCAGAATGCAGAACTCAGGCTTTCGCCTTTCAGCACTTTAGCCGCCAAAGTTCCTCATAATTTTTTTTGTACTAACATTAAGTACTGAGTTGCAAGTTTAAGCATTTATTATGCATACTTCTCGATTCGCGCGGAATCTGGCGAACACTGTCTCGTGGTCCGTGAAAAAGTTAGCTGTGGTTTTCCGTTCGCCATGGTCAGCTTTGCAGGCAGCACTCGTTCGAATGCGAGATCTACTGCGGTGCCGTTTGTTTCCTTCTCATAGTCGAGAGCATGGTTTGTGGTATGATCGCTGACGTCACAGGGGAGTAATAACCATTCTTTGTTTCCGCGGGTTCCATCCCGGCCGCGGCGGTTGAATTTCTTTGGAGGAGAAATCCTAGAGGCCCGTGTACTATGCGATGTCAGTGCACGTTAAAGAACGCCAGGCGGTCGAAATTTCCCGAGCCCTCCACTACAGCGTCTCTCATAGACTTAGTCGCTTTGGGACGTTAAACCCCATAAACCATAAACCAAATCTTCGTTTCCATCTTTCCCGGCCATTAGAGGTCAAATCAAGGTCGCGCGTCTATACTAAGGCCAACGGCCCGATCTGGAAATCGCAAAGGCCAAATTAGAATGCCCCCATTTAGTTCCGAAGAGCAAGGTTCCGGGCTAGTTGGTAATGCATTTGAAGGAAGAAACAGCGCGACGAAACACGGACACACGAAGAAATGACACACACACGAGCGCTGACTGACAACTGAAAGTTTATTCTGGTGGAAAGACCCTTAAATAGAAAACATGAGGGGGCGGGTAACAGGGCCGCTCAGCGATAACCGGCAATCAGTGTGGTCGCGCCACAGGGTGACACAAAAACATAACAGGGAACAAAAGGAACTTATAAGCGATAAAAAGACGGTGTAAAGGGCCGCGTAACAGTGGTCAGGTAGGTAACATTAACAAAAACTATGAAAAAGTAGCCAAAAGGCCGGGGAAAGGTAAAAACTATGAAGGAAACAGATGAAAATTATACAGGTGAAACCATAAAAATATAACAAATGTAAAAACGTGAAGAAGGTAAAAGTTTTAAAAAACGTGCCCAAAAAGGGGATGTGGAACTAAAAGCAAGATAAAAGCGGTAGCAACGAGGATTCTGTGAATTAATCAGCTGTGTGTGGCGCACCAGAACCTTCGGCGTTAGTCAACGCACCCAGAAAATCTAGCTCTTTTTTTGACAAGGAGAGGGATGGAGTACTGACGCAGTCTTGACCGGCATAATGGATTTGGAGGGCTTCAACGATTTCCCTTGTCAACTTATCTCGTCCTCGCCCAATAGTGGTGCAACGGTTAAAGTCAGGGGTGCAGATTCTTTGAGGGGTGTTTCCATTGATTTTGCACTTCTTACAGTGCTTAGCCAGGTGCCCAGAAATGGCTATACTTTTAACATTGTTGTGGTGTTTTTGGAGTCTGATATTGATACACCTTCCCGTTTGACCAATATACCTCTTCCCACATGACACTGGCAGAGAGTAAATTATTCCTGAATCACAGGGGACATACCGGTCAGAGTGTGTAACTCTGCACCCTCGAGGTTCCTGCTGGTTATTCACTTTGGAACAGAGGGCGGAAAGCTTGTTGGGAGCCGTGAAGACGAGATCCACACCGGCGCGCTGTGCGACGTTTTTTAGACGGCGACTAACTGTGTGGAAGTAGGGCAGTAGTACAATATTTCTGCGCTTATTATTTGATGTATCAAGTTCGATGTGCTGCCCGGACTTCTTTATCATGGAGCCAGCTACAGAGACTAGCAGGTGTAAAGAGTAGCCTGCTGCTATAAGGCGATCGGTCTGGTTATTGAAGCTGTCCAGGAAGAAATGTTCACATGATTTTTGCAGCGCGTTTTGGAAGCCCAGTTTCACTATGCCACGCTTGACAAGCTTTGTGTGGGCTGACGCGAACGGCAGGAGTGCCTTCTTGCCTCTAGGTTGGTAAGACCAGCAGGTGTGGTTATCAGAAAATCGGAGGCTTAGGTCAAGAAATCTGATTGACTGCTTGTTGGGTGTTTCGTGCGTCAAAGGGAGAGGTATGCATAGTTCAAATAAGGAAAGGGCTTGCGATACTGCAGAGGTAAAATATTCATGGCTGCAGTTTAAAAGAACGAGGTAGTCGTCGACGTAGCGGAAAATTTTTACCACGGCCCTCTCAAGGGTCATGTTATGCAGATTTCTGTCATGCTAGGCTAGAAAAAGTTCGCTTAGAATGGGCGCTACACAAGAACCAATACATACACCCTGGTTTTGAATATACTTGGGTTCATTCCAGGTGACAAACGTTGATTTTAGGTAAAAATCCAAAAGTCTCAGGAAATCACGAACGGAAAGACCGACTTCGTTTTGGAAGCTTATGGCTCCGAAAGAATCAATGGCGGCTTCAATGCAAAGCGTTAACTCGTTATGCGGTAAAGAGTAATATAAATCCTTAATGTCTACTGAAAAGACTTTTAAGTTCTTGCCATGGACAGTGTTTAAATATTCGATGATCTTATCTGATCCGTTGACAGCGAAAGGGTCGTCAACGGTTAGTAACTTCAGCTTATCCCTAAGAAAAACTGCGACCGACTTTTGCCAAGATTCTTTTTCAGAAACTATGACACGGAACGAGGTCTGGGACTTATGGGTCTTTGCAGAGAAAAACACGTCACCACTGAGACGACTCGCAGACAGAATACTACCGGCTAGATTGTCCAACATGAGGGACTTACAAAGGCGCGTCGCTTGCTTCTTCACTTTGAGAAGGTTGACATCGTCTCTTCTATGGAAGACAGTCTCTAGGGCGCTGGTGGCTCTTGAGTTGAAGTCTCCCGCCTGGAGCACCGTGAAGCCGCCTCCCTTGTCGGATTGAACCAGAAATAAGTCCTTAGCTCGAAGAAAGGTGACGGTTTGGCGCAGCGGAAGCCTCTGGGAGGACGTTTCGCGTTTTTGCAGGACGTCGACGCCTTCGGAAATACATCTGGCTTTGTCAGAGTCGGCTGCTCGTTGCCCTATCTGTCTCACTAGTCTGAGAAGTTCAACCGCGGACTTTTTTGCTCGACGGCAAATTTGGGACCTAGGCTGAGGAGACCCCTCACATTGTCCGGTATGTGAACATCCCCCACCGCGTGCACTGGATTTGAAGGTCTCACTGTCTTCTTTGGCAGCCACGTCCGCAGAATGATGAGACATCTTTGCCACAGGAATTCCGCCATGGTGTCGAGCACTCAAAGGCATTCTTTCCAGGCATGGTTCGACGACTTGCTTGAGCACACCCGTAGGAACAGGGCGTCCATGTAGAGACGACATTGTCGCTGCCATTCTGACCTTAGAAGCTCCAGTACCCGGATCCCATGGCCGGACGAGGGAACAAACCCGCCGAATAAAGCCAGGACGTCCGGAGGCAGGAACCTCTGACGGATACAAAAGGAGAGGGTGCGGGACCGGCATATCGCATTAGCGGCCTGAGAGCAGATGAAACTTGAGTCAGAGGTGAAACAATTAATAGAGCCCGAAGAACTGTAAGAAGTGCAAAATCAATGGAAACACCACTCAAAGAATCTGCACCCCTGACTTTAACCGTTGCACCACTATTGGGCGAGGACGAGATAAGTTGACAAGGGCAATCGTTAAAGCCCTCCAAATCCAATATGCCGGTCAAGACTGCGTCAGTACTCCATCCTTCTCCTTGTCAAAAAAAGAGCTAGATTTTCTGGGTGCGTTGACTAACGCCGAAGGTTCTGGTGCGCCACACACAGCTGATTAATTCACGGAATCCTCGTTGCTACCGCTTTTATCTTGCTTTTAGTTCCACATCCCCTTTTTGGGCACGTTTTTTTAAACTTTTACCTTCTTCACGTTTCTACATTTGTTATATTTTTATGGTTTCACCTGTATAATTTTCATCTGTTTCCTTCATAGTTTTTACCTTTCCCCGCCCTTCTGGCTACTTTTTCATAGTTTTTGTTAATGTTACCTACCTGACCACGGTTACCCGGCCCTTTACACCGTCTTTTTATCGCTTATAACTTCCTTTTGTTCCCTGTTATGTTTTTGTGTCATCCTGTGACGCGACCACACTGATTGCCGGTTATCGCTGAGCAGCCCTGTTACCCACCCCCTCATGTTTTCTATTTAAGGGTCTTTCCACCAGAATAAATTTTCAGTTGTCAGTCAGCGCTCGTGTGTGTGTCATTTCTTCGTGTGTCCGTGTTTCGTCGCGCTGTTTCTTCCTTCAAACCCATTTAGTTCCCCACAATCAATTAGCCTGGACGTCGATTTTGGTTCAAAATCAAGGAGTTCTAATTTAGGGGTTGGCCCATATTATCGGAATGTAAGGATCAAATTACGAGGTCACTGTTGAATTGCCTATAGGTTGGTTTGGTTTATGGGGTTTAACGTCCCAAAGCGACTAAGGCTATGAGAGACGCCGTAGTGGAGGGCTCCGGAAATTTCGACCACCAGGGGTTCTTTAACGCGCACTGACATCGCACAGTACACGGGCCTCGAATTTCTCCTCCAAAGAAATTCAACCGCCGCGGCCGGGATCGAACCCGCGTCTTTCGGGCCAGCAGCCGAGCACCATAGCCACTGAGCCACCGCGGCGGCTGAATTGCCTATAGTTTAGTTACTTTGGACATCTATTTTGCTCCAATTAATCCAGGTGAAATTTTTGGAATGATGGTGGGTCGAATTTGGAAATGGTCATGGCCTAATTTGGAGCTGAGCATCATATTTTCCGCAGCGAAATAATCCCGGATATAAATTTTTGATCCAAATCGTTGAAGGTCAAATTTCGGGACTGTGGCGGGCCAAATTTGGAGGTCGCCACCATATTGGTCATAGTAAATTCGCCTCCATGTCTATGTTGGTCCCAATTGTTGAGGGATAAATTTCGGGGGTTGGGGTGGACCTTATTTTGAAAGTGGTGGTGGGCCAATCTTGATAATAACAAGGGCGGAATTTTGGCACACCATCGCATTGGGAATAGTCAAAGTATGCTTGGACGTCAGACTTAAAGGGCAACGGCACAGGTTTTTGGAATCGATGAGCTTAAAAGGGACGAATGTGTGAAACTTGCAGCTAAAGCATGCGAAGTTTTTTTGGGCAAGCATTTGAAATAGTGACGCAATCGCCGATGAAAAGCACGCCGGCCTTCAAGCTTCTCCGCAGCGCACAACGCCAAGAGGGGCACGCATGATGACGTCATCGAAGGTAGTGGTATATTTGCATAGCATAAACACTTGCTTTGACAAAAAAACCAACGCCACCAAGGCAAAGCACGCCGAACGTTGTTTGACAGCATCCAAGAAGGCACGGCAGGGTGTACATAACGCCAGTGGCAATTTGAAATAACTTTCATGACGTCACACTAAACTTCCCCACACTCCTCCGGCGCTTTGTGGAGAAGCGTAAAATATAATTGTCGATTGCGTCACTATTTTAAGTGCTAGCGCAAAAACCTTCGCCTGCATCGGCTGCAGCTTATATCAAATTATATCTTTTAACATCAAGAAATTCCCAAAAAGTGATGCAGTTGTCCTTTAGGGCTGTTGCTATTTAATCACTAAATATGTAAGCCGTTTCAATATCAGATGAACTACCAAGGGGAAACTTGAGGTTCGCAATTAGTGGAGCTATCGCTTTAAAACAGAAGGACTGTGATTACAGGCCTCATGATCGCGGTCGCTACTGTGCCTATGTTACACTCATGGGATCACGTACATGACCAAGTGCGTGCGTGGTTCACCGGGCATGAAACGTAACATTATATATGAAGATATGAAATGCATACCAGTTCACCGGATATGAAAGAGGTTGTGGCTGCATCCCAAACGATAATGTGTCGGTGTGTTCAAAGTGATCTGCCGAGGCATTCCACTGAGCGCAACCTTTAATAAAATTGCTTCGATGCTTTTTAGCCATCTCCTGAAGGTACCTTAATCGCCTATGAATGTTGCGTCTAGATTTTGGCAGGAAATATCATCATCTTAACAACGCATTACAGTCTATAGCAAAATGGTGCACTTACTGGCAGATGACTCTTAACGCTACCAAATCTGTTGTTATGACAGTTTCTAGCAAGAAACATAAATCTGACTTTCGGTATACTATAAATGGCACACCGCTTACTGCAGTGACTAATCATAAGTACCTTGACCCATGACCTCAGGTGGAACGCTCACGTGGACACAATCACCTCAAAAGCTTTGAAAAGACTCTGTTTTTATTCGGCGACACCTCACATTAGCCCCTTTTCAAACTAAACTTTTATCCTACAATGTTTTGGTTAGATCGGTTCTCGAATATGCTAACGTCGTTTGGTTTCCTTATACTAATCAAGATATAACCAACCTTGAAGCCGTTTAAAGAAAAGCAGTCAGATTTATATTTAACAAACACAAAATAACCGGTTTGCCTATTGAATTCACGAAAACTGAAGGAATAAACTCATTGCAGAGCCGTGAAAAAGTCGCACGGCTAAAACTCATGATTAAACTAATAAATTCAAATCTAAAACTCGACACTACTAAATATATTTCCCTTTCCGAAGCAAGATCAACGCGTCATAAACATTCACATACGTTAAGTGAGTATCATTTCCATACTGACTGCTTTAAATATTCCTTTTTCCCACTAGCAATTCGAGAATGGAACAGCCTTGATCCATCGATTACTAACAGTTCATCATTGACAAAATTTAATATTGCAGTTGAGAGCATGTCGTGTTATTAGCTAGTCATTGCTGGTTGCTTGCGTTCTGTTATCACTGTACCCATGGTTATTTCTTTTTTTTTTATGTGTAAGCTTTTTTGTCAAACTATGCAGCGTTACATGTACAAATACCTATACTATGTTAATGCCTTTGCAGTGTACGCTTATAATATTTGCTGTTTACTTATTGTCAGCATATTATAACAAGTAGCATTGTTTCCACATTTTGTTATTCTTTGTATAATACTACAGACATTAGCCTTATTTTATGTGTTATTTGATTTTTTCCGTCCCAGCTCTGTTGTATTTTCGTTTTGCCGTTTGTTGTTTTTCTTAATATGGTGACCAGTTGAATGTTCCGATTATGCTTGACCGCGTTCGGTTAACCTTACTAAGCCCTCCTGCCGCAATCCCAATTGGGATTAGCAGTATTTGTAAAAAAATAAATAAATAAATAAATATCTTGACCTTTCTTTAACATGCCCGAGTTGTTGTCAAAGTCGGCACGTGAAACCTTGTTGTCGTTCTAGCTGGCTCTTCGTTGATGTGAACTGCTTGCTGAATGGCGGACCGCCTGTGTGCTCTCCTCGATGTTGAGAGAGACTGTATTAGAGCGCCGTTCCTGAGTGGTGAGGATTCGACTCTTGCAGCAATGTATTGAGGTGCATCATTTCAATTGCATTTCTCCTATCTTTTTGTCCACCGCAGACGATGAGCGCGTGTGAAGAGCGCTGAGGTCACAGAGCGCTTCCGAATAGCGGTATGCGCTAGGTGAAATCCATGTATAGCGTTGCATGCGGAAGCTACGACAAAATTAGATGTCACTAGGTCGGTTGTTATGCCGGGGCTAAAACATCGAAGAAATTGATGCGGCACGAAATATCCACCACGGAGGGTGCAACCATTCTTCGGATGACTCATAAAAAAAATTAACCACAAGCCCCAGCAGTCAAAAATTAAAAATGTCGAGGCAGTTTGAAGAAGTCAGTTGATGCTTCCTAGCAAACACCATCATTATTATTGATGCAAATTATGCAAGTGTGCTTCTATCATGATTTCCTTGTTTACAATAAACCGCAACGTTTCACACAATCGTTCTTATTTCTTGTGAAAAAATTCAGGTCAGTATATAGGGTAGATTTCGGCACAATAAAATGTATCAGTGTTTGCCACACTCCGATAAACACCTTTGAAACACAGAGAAACTATGGCACGGAACTAAATGAAATACAAAAATTAACTGGAAAACTTTTCTGCCTAGCTGTAAGAAGTCGCGTCTCTATATATTTTTTCCACTTTCTTTATTAAATTGTCCAATCAACCCGTTCTGGCAATAGTCATAGAAACTCAAGAATTGAAATGAGCCGCCGCGGTGGTTCAGTGGTATGGCGCTCGACTGCTGACCGGAGCGACGCGGGTTCGATCCCGGCCGTGCCGATCGAATTTCTATGGAGGCAAAGTTCTAGAGGCCTGTGTACTGTGCGATATCAGTGCACGTTGAAGAACCCCAGGGTGTCGACATTTCCCGAGCCCTTCACTACGTCGTCCCTCATAGCCCGAGTAGCTTTCGGACGTTCGACCCGCATAAACCATCATTAATCGAAGTGTTCAGTGAAGAGAACTGTATCACGAAACGTGGTATTTAAACTACCAAGGCGGGAGGACAGCTATGAGGGACGGTGTAGTGCACGACAGCTGGTAAATTTAGGCTTTTAATTGCTGGGGTTATTAACATGCGCTGACATCGCACAACACACAAGTGTTTTTCAATTTGGGCTATATCGAAATACGTCCACCACTCCGGTATGAGACCATGGGTCTGATACCTGATACCTTGGTATATGCAGCCGAATGCTAAAGGCACTGAGCTACTGAGGCAGGTCTCAAGAGAAACAAACGCAATTTAAATGGTGCTGAGCTTTTTATTTCTGAAAGCATGCCGATTGTTCAACATTTCCATCTTCAAGTGAAAACATCGGAAGCTGAGAATGAACTGCAATCTAGTTTTTAATGTTTGGCTCTGGTGAGGATAGAACCAGGAAGCTGGCTGAGGTAAGGAAGGCAGCTGGAAAGAACTCTCCGAATAATCAGGACCGAAAACGCTCTAAGTAAATGGCTTAATCGCCAACTGTCACGTTAAGAATTAAACAAACAAGATTTGCTAAATATTATACCACCGACGCCACGTTCATTGTGCTACCAGTTGTATATTGTCATCTCCGCTTCAAAATGCAGCAGCTGTAGAATACCGAGTGACCCTAAAATATCTTTATAATGATGAGATGTACGAGGGACACAGGGTATATATAAAAACCGGAAAAATGTTTTGTCAGTGCTAGCCGAAAGCCGGCAGCACCTTTTCAAGGTTCTAATCAGTTCTACGAAATGCAATCCTAGACGGTGACTGCGTTATTTTTGCCTTTTCTTAGGAAAAAGGGGGGAGGGGGGTGACACTTGACGTCTTTCTTGTTAAATGCTGGATACACCGGGTGACAGTTGACGTCTGCGCATCACAGATGTCTTCAGTTTTCGTTGCCTGTGCTTTAGGTATGCTTCTCAGGCACTAAATGTTGAAGAAGTTCCCGGTTTGTGTCACAAATGTCCGCCTGATTTAGTAACTGATAGTTCAGAAGAGGTATTCGCTATCGCAGTTACACGACATGGCTTCTTCTCTTCGTTACCCTGGTCATGGGTTCACTGTCGGGAAATTCTGCTAAACGAACGGAAGTTGATTCATGGGGACACACGATGCTTACAAAACAAGTACTGCCCATTGTGGAAACTAATGCATTCTTAACAATTGAACAATTTTTACGCGATAACATAGTTGTGATTATTTATATGTTTTAAATACGCGGCCGCCCTGACAACCATTTCTTCTCGTTTCACCAACATTTAGCACAGCAGCTATACTCGACTGCCTTGTCCCCCTGTCTGCGTTGTTAAACTTGAACTATGACGTGCACACATCTGTAATGCTCCAAGAAGCATACAGTTGAGCTTTCATACCTAAATTGAACTCTTTTTCTAGCAAGATGAGATGGAGGTGCTGTTAATCCAGGCAGCCATTGCGCCCCTTCATATATATTTGCTTTGCCGAGATAGATCTGGTAAAGATTGCCCAACATCCTATTTGGAACAGTCGGCGTAGCCGAATGTTTTCTGCTCATGCGGCAAAGACAGCGTTGACAGTGGCGTTCTGGCTGAGATAACCCTAAAAGCCAAATTCTCAGCATGCTTCCTTTCCAACGTAGAGCAACCACGGGGTCTCATATTGCCATGTGGTCCCGTTGGTACCCTTCAAAACTAAAATAGCCAGGAAATTGCCATGCACATGTGCCACTTGCATTCTGGATGCTGTCAGCGCAGGTTGTCTATTATGGCAATCCATTGGAGAACTAATGAAGGCATGGCTGAAAGTGTGCGTGAGTGTATGCTGTCGGCGATACTAATTGCTCCGCTGATTTTTTCTTTCCATGATCCTTTTTGCTGGTCTTGTGTTCCGAAGCCTCTTCTCAGTTTGCCTCTTCAAGCCTTTCCATTGAATCTCTGCAGACCAAAAAGCAACAGGAGGTGATTTTTAGGTGATTGGTAATTTTACAGTCAAATAAGAAAACAATAGGATGCGCACCACTGCCTATTTTACTGTTATGGTTTTTCTTATAACGTAACGCATTCTGGTACGTTCTTAAAATAGCATGGACTACCACCTACACTTCTTTTTTTTATAAGAAACTATTGCACTGTATTAGAAACTTCGATATGCGTCGCAGCGTTGAACCCCTAAACTGTATCAGTTTTATTGACAGGAGCAATTTTTATAGTTTCGAATTAAAATGATTTAAGATCACTGATTATAGGCCACCAATACAGATTTGCTTTACAGGTGACGGGGAACAAGAATACCTGCTTAATCATTTGCAGTTCTAAAGAATATTTTATGCTCCATACAGTAATATACAATGCGTCGGCTCGCATTTCTTCGGAGTAGAACTGCTGTCGAGCACGGATATATCAAACCCGGATATCGAATTGTTTTTATATCGAGCAGCAAGAAAATTGATTTCAAAACCCGATGCAAAAGGTACCACTATTGTTCGCGAATATCGAAATCGCGTTCAGCGCAACACTCGATATATCAAACTGGGCGCCGCACTCTTTTTCACACGCAGAGACAGACCGCACCCTTGGACAGGTGCTGAGAGTGCTGGCGCTGTGAAAAGGTGTGACGAGGTGAACTTGAGGATGATCTCGGGGTGACCTGAAGTCTCTTGTAATCGAACTCCATGCCACATCGCTGCCATACGGTCAAGCCAAATTAACTATGCCATTGCTACTGCCCTCGCCTGGCAATCTGCACGCCTCAGTCGTTGCTTCAACCAACTGTGAATTAATTTTAACGAGAATATTGTATTTATATTATACCGGCAACAGGATCAAACCTCTTGACTAGTTCCATGCCTTCTTGCGCTGCAGATTCGTTGCGAAGCAGGTTAGGCTTAGAAACGCAAGGCGACCGGTCCGCTGTGAGAACGCCGGCAGGCAGCATGTCGCAGTAAGAATGCGGCAAGCGTGGATGCAACATAGTCATACTCATTGGTCAGTGGCGTAGCCAGAAGAAAAATATTTTTCAGAGGGTGTTATACGCCGCCGGTAAAAAAAATAATAAAAAAGAGAGCCTGCGCCAAAACAATATTTTAGACATTCCTCTGCTTTGATAAAACCGAAGGGTTTGTTGTTTCATTCCATATAATATCAACATAAAAATACCAGTGCACGCAGGACTGCGAGAACTTTATTCGTAAAGAACAATTATTTTCTCACTAAAACACTCGTATGAAAAATCACGGCTATTGAAAGTATTTTCACAAAATATACAACAGCACAGGAGCTTCTGCAATACGACGAAGTCAGCAACCGCGAACGAATGGCATTTGCCAACACTTCTACCCCGTTCACCTCAACCTGCAGCAAGCCGCAGAGGCGCTTTAAAAAAAGCTCTCTTTATTTTCGAGATTGTTTATGATCATTTCACGACAATCCAAGGAATGAGAAGGTAGGCTGACGTAAAATTGCATGGTTAATTGCATTAACTGCACCTACAATTAAAAGAAGTGCCGCACGTCGTGCTATGGCGAAAAAGAGCGACCCATTTCTACAATAGCTTTCGCTTCCTATTATAGAGCCGCCACAACGTACACCAATCATTCCGAAAATAAACAGACACTCCTCTTATTACCGTTCTTATATTTTAATATATGCTTGCGGCGTGTAAATAGTATGGGCGAAAAAAAAAAGGCCAAAAGGGGAAGGGGAGATGCAGCGCCCTAGATATTTGGGGGGTTTTCTGATACCGAAACACCACCATGGCTATGCCCCTCTCCCAGGTTATGCAAGACCTTTTGTATTATAGTTTTCATACATATATCTAATTATCGATAAAATGAACTATTTCGTGGTCTCCTTCGAAGCCAATATATCCGGGCTCGACTGTGTATAGAGTGGTAGATATCCATGTATGACACAAAGCAAACAGTCCAGAGGAAGTAAGTTTAGCTTGTAGATGAAACTTCCAATTTTTCTACGCTTTTCTTATTTCCTTTGTGGTTTTCGTAACTCTCCGCTGTTACGTAACTGAAATTAAAGAATATAAGCACTAATCAGAGCCACAAACACAACAACGTAAATATTATCGACATTTGCTTGAGCTGGAAAAATGGCTAAGGATAATTTTTATTGGCCTCTTTTTTTTTTCAAGTTGTAACCATCTTTCTATGCAAAAGGGCAATAAACGTAAATGCAGGTTTTAAGCATGCTGCAATGCAAAAGCTTTGGAATTAGTAATTTGTTCATGATGATCTGTTCTAACGGCTGACGTTCTTTGCAAGGCAGCCGATAGCTCTATAACTTTTTATTTCTCTGAGGTAGTATCCCTTTGAAAATATACTCGCACATGGCGGTGCGCAATATATATTTGAACATGTAATGCGAAAAGAGAGGCATACAAACTGTGCGGGAGTAGAGAAATGGAAACACTGCAAATGGAATAGATTCAACGCGACCTGAATTTAGTCAGATGAGCAGGAAATTCAAGCGACTAAACGCTATGTAGCTGCAGTGATCTATTATGCATATATAAACCAGATAAGAAAATCGCGCATTCATTGCCGAAATTATTAGCGAAATTAATATTCGTTTGTGTTTCTGTTATCTCCACATCATGCAATGTACACACACTTGTTTTCATGAACTGTTTTTACCTCTACCAGCGATTTTTAGCAGCACCCAAAGCACGCGCTTCTAGCGCGATAACAACTCCCCGTGTTGACTTTCCGTACAAATGGCTTCATCCAAGGAAGGTTCGCTATAGCTTAGAAGGCGTATTTCTCAATGAAATTTAGACCTGTCTCTACTTAAAGGCAGTTTCAAGTGCACGATATCCTCTTCAGAATAGGTAAATAAACAGCCAACTCTCTAACAAGCAATTATCTCACTTCCTGTAGTCAAATTTTGTAGAACTTCTGCAGACAGACTATTACTAACCAAAAGTCTTGAACGCATATTCCGGACAGCAAATCTAGCTACGGAAAAGAATATGAAATATTTGACGTAGTAGCTAAGGAGCGAGCCAGTGCGTGAAGAAAGAAGCAAGCTTTAACGGTTTCCTACTCTAAACCATGAAATGGGCATCAGCAGAGCATGTAATGCAAAATAATGATAAGCTGTTTTTTCTTAATACAGTGTAGTTATTCTAAGCAAGTGAAAGCGTAGCAAGGAGGTGGGTGGCATACATTAGAGATTTTGTGGGATTGACGTAGACGTAGCTATTATTTATTTAATCGTTTATTACTACCCTCAGGGTATAAACAGTACAGAGGGGAGTGAGTTGTATTCAATAAACAAACAAAAATATGCACAGCAATAAGAACATACAAGTAACACTGTGACAGTCGAGGTTGGTTACAAAAGGATCTAAACAAAGTCCCATCACACTTACTTAATATAACACATTGAAATTCGCGATAACGTTTGAGAGTACACAGTGGTGAAATTAAATATTATATGAACACACAGGATGATAGGTAGGTTTTATACAATGTTAAGAAAAACTGGGATGGTCTATATTGCGCACGGCAGACTGAAATAACCAAAATTTATTGATTGTTGCAACGCAAGAGGGAAGGCGGTTCCAGTCTTTAGATGTGCCGGGTTTGAATGAATCGGTGAAACATTTAGTGCTGCATGAATTTATGCCAACTTTGTGAACGTGGCCAATGCGTCATGATACATATGAAGGCGGAATGAGCAATTTACCGTGTAAGTCATCATGATAAAATATCTTATGAAAGAGGCATAAGCGTGCATGCTTTTGGCGAGATGTGAGGGGTAGCAGATTGAGATTAGACTTCACTGAGGATACACTAGTGTCGCGAATCGGGCGGGCGTCCCCGACTGCTGAAGGGGAACGCTTTCGCGTGCAGGTTCGAGGAAAGAAAAGACACGAATTAAACAAAACAAAACGAAGCCGTGTTTATATTTTAAAGGAAAGGAGGGAATAAAAGGAACGAAAACACTAAGGAAAATACACACCAGGCACGCGTAAAACACAACAGATAAAAAGGAGAGAGTTCACCGGCTACTCAGCGTCTTAGGTGGTGCGGGCATGCCTTGCAGGTAGCACAGACGCGGGTTGGCGAGTTGCGATGCGTCGCTGGCGTTGCGTTCAGGAAGGCGGTGTTAGGGAGCCAGGAGATGAGGAACGGAGATGACACGGGAGACGCTGGCGAACTCTTGTCAGTCGCCGCCAAGAACTGGGCAGCTGCAGCCTATCCAAGGAAACCGTGGCAGCAAAGTGGCGATCGCAGTAGGCCTGCGTAGTTGATTCAAGGGAGGTCCACGGCAGCACAGACCCGAAGTCTGACGGCTGCCACCTCCACGCTTGAATGAGGCTTAAAGGTTTTGCGTCGGTGATCCAAGGGAAGTCATTGGCAGCTCGAACCCAACGTCCGACCGCTGCCTTCCACGCTTGAACGAGGCTTAAGGATATTGAGTCGATGATCCAAGGGAAGTCATTGGCAGCTCGAACCCAACGTCCGACCGCTGCCTTCCACGCTTGAACGAGGCTTAAGGATATTGAGTCGATGATCCAAGGGAAGTCATTGGCAGCTCGAACCCAACGTCCGACCGCTGCCTTCCACGCTTGAACGAGGCTTAATGATATTGAGTCGATGATTCAAGGGAAGTCATTGGCAGCTCGAACCCAACGTCCGACCGCTGCCTTCCACGCTTGAACGAGTAGACTTGGGGTGCGGTGTCTTCCTTTACACCTCGGTTTGCTGACACGTAGCTCTACGCTCCTCGTGCCTGCCTCTCACACACCACTCGCACGCGCCCACGCGCAACGCGGGACTGGCACGCACGGCGCTCCGATGTCTGACGCACCGCTGCCGAAACGCCGCGTTCCACAAATCCCTCGTCAGTGTGGGGTGCACATCACAACTAGCGGATACACTAGCACGGGAGTGGATTATTTCGAACGATAAGGAAGACGTATTTGTCATGCAGTGGTTGCAGTTAGATGACGACGATGTATAGAAGCACGAGAGTATCTCACCGGACATTGGTTAAGTATGAGTGATGGAAACGCATGTGCCGCCCTCTTGTGTCCAGTGCCATTCGAAGTCTTGTTGTGTGTGGAAGGCCCTGCAGCACCTGTTGCAGAAGACGGGCCCTTGCTGAGTGCCAACGCCAGTCTACCTGCTGGGATTAGTGAAGAAAACAAAAACATATTTTCAGTGGCTCTGCATTCAATGCATTTGCAGTCTTTGCTACCAGCATAAGTACCGTATTTTCCGGTGTATAAGATGCACCCGCCATATATGCAGGCTGTCATTGAAAAAGAGGGTATATAAGGCGCACCCGTGTATAAGACGCACCCCAATTTACCCACTTAGGCTAGAGAGGCTTAATTAAACACGCTTGCACGACCATCGAGAAATTCACCGTGCATGTGAGAAATTCTTAAGCAACGTTATGTGACCCAAAAAGGCAACGCTCACGCCATACCCGCCCAAGTTTTAGAAAATAAAACAAAAAGCGAAAGAACTCTCCCATGTGCACATAACAGGATTTTGTTTCTACTTAAAACCTTCGAAGTTTTCATCTTCGGAAGCGCTATCAAAACGTTCGCCCATTTCTGGAGGCAACGCGGCTGAAACATTCTCTTCGCACTACGTACGTACTACGTACACGGAGCAAACAAAGTTGCAAGGGGTGGCTAAAAAAGACCGCCGGCTTGTCTTGACAATGGCGAGAAGCGCGATTGTCGCCATCTTTTGGCACTTCACATTACTTTTGCTTGAGGCTTTCGAAACGGTCGCTTGTTTGTGATCCCGGAAGTCGTCCTTCCCGCCGCTTCATTATAAAGTTACTCTAAAAAAAGTTGTAGATGGCGGAACACGTATTGAAGTATTAACCGTGTTACAACCGCGTCACTTGTAGTGATATTTTTTTGGTGAAAATAGCTTGAACATGAAGTTGAGTAATTTCTGAACTCGCAAAAAAAAACGAAAAAAACGAAAACGAAAAACGAAAGATGCACCCTTGTATACGACGCACAAGCAAGCTTTCTGAAAAAAAAAAGCCGCGTCTTATACACCGGAAAATACGGTACATCATTTTCTTTCTCATATCTAAGACCATGTTTCGATATTTCGACCATATTTCCAATTTTTCGGTTCCTAGAGTAAAAATTATCATCTTATCGTCTAAGGGAGGTTTTAAACTGCTGATATGCCATGACATCTAAGGCTCTCCGAATTGATTTCACAGAAAGATACAGTACACACAAAGCGAACCTATAAGTTTCGCCAAGCATTTTGGACTTCAGCCGCCTTGCTATAAAATTTTGGACGAGACGTTGTTCTCAGATAGGACAGGCTGTAGGAAAGTAGTCATCGGAACACACACTACAGTGCGTGTGAGATATCAAGGAAACGAGAGGAACGAATATAAACTAGAAAGTAAAACTCATAAAAGTGAAATATCCTCAAGGATCCGATCGCCCGCGCCTTTTAAAGGGGGAATAACTTTGTAAATATAATCTGCCTTAAACCTGGTATTTTTCAAAGCGATTTTTCTTGTTTTAAAGGAAAGCCTAAACATCGCATTTTAAAATGGTCTTTGGAAGTGCTGGGTAAATAACAACAGTAAACAGGTCTTCCGCATACTCTGCCCCTGTTCTTTATGCCGTAGCATCCGGATAAAACTACACGGTAGAAGCCCGATGGATGCCAAAGAGAAGAGCATCAGTGGCATCATAATGGAAAACTTTCGAGGCAAGAACCTTCTGATCTCAATATGATCTGTGTGTGCCTTTTTTCGCTTCCAGCGCATCACCATGATCACATTTTCTGCATACTATATTTTAAACTCACCATTCTGCTTTGCGTGTGAGGTCCTGGATCACGTTTTGCAGTTCGCCTCTTTAGTTAGCAAGGCAATAGGATCAGCAAAGCGGACATTACTGATGTGTTCTACATGAGGTTCTATCACAAAGTCTTGCCTAACCAATTTTTGAAATACAGCTGCTAACACGTGAAGACTACCACCACAGGGATCATTACTCCTTTCCTGACACCCTGATTGGTATTTCACCAGTTTTCTAGCGAAAGACTCCGTCGCCACATTACAATGCCTTTGCATAACCTGCTTCTACATTTGGGTTAAACACTTGGGTAAAATGGCTTCTTGTAATCTGTAAACTCAAAGTGCGGAGATTGGCCATTTTCTAAGTAATTTTTTTTTCAGATATTCCTCACACAAAGTTCTCAGATAATTTAGGATACTGCCCAGCAACAGTGGCAAAGAATGATTCAGCCAACGCTCCAAAATAATGCCCGATAAGCACCACCATTACTGATAGTGGGCCCAAGTGTTTCTGCCATTTTTCTTCTACGCCCTAATATTTTTTTGGGTGTGGCCTAACATTTCAAATATAGTGTCCACGACCTCTTTCAATCGCAGGCAATAATTAAATGCCACACACAGTTTTCTAATTGCAATAGACTTAACACTCTCAACTTTACATAGAGCCAGACGCACTGGAAGATATACATATAGCCAGAATCTGGTGACCCGCCCAAGGGAAAAAGAAGCCTTCTCGGGTCCAGAGTCAGAAAAAACGACTTGGGAATTTTCTAATTGTGCATTTCATTTTACGGTATCTGATCGCTTTCGACAGATGTATTACATTTTGCTCGCCAGCCTTACTCAGTATTTCATGAAATTCTCGGAGAGCCAGTCGGCTGCCGCAACCACTCCCCATCCCCTTTGTTAGCTGACCACGAAGTTCCAGCGTGTGGGAGAACCAGAAAGCGAAGAAGTTCCGCCACAAGCCTCCTGATACTGCATGCTCCTCCTTGAAAACGCGACGTAAAGAAGATGCGGTGCTGCTGATGTCAGCAGACGCCTTTAGCATACGGTTTATGGTGTTACCGTTACCGGAGTACCGGGGGCCCGCCTACCGCCAGTGAGCACGCGCTGATTGGTCCCGATGCTGCAGGCGCGCGCGTACCTGCCGGGTACGTGGCGCCATCTGGCGACGTCAAGGAGATTTGCGCATGCTCACTGGCTGCGCACGGGCTCCCGGTACTCCGGTACCGGTAACGGGAACACGGTACACAGTATGCTAAAGGTGTCTAGTAGCGACTTTCACACGGTAGGCAAAACAGGTTCCGCCTACCCGTGCCTACCGCAGCTACCGGTGGGAATGCGCGGCTGCACCATGCCAGCGCACTAAAAAGAGCTGCATAATTGTGTTAGAGGGTATAAATAAAGCGCTATAGCTGCATATTCGGGTTACAGGCTATAAATAAAGCGCCACGTAATAAAGAGTGCCGCCGGAGAAAAATTCTGCCATTCATAAGAAACAGCGATTTGAAACTGGGAACAAGGAAGCCTCAAGGACGAGCGCAGTCTAGCGGAAACAAATACGGCAGCCTCAACCAACAAAAGGAAACATATCGAAAATCTTAGGAGAAGATGCATACTAACAACTGTTGACGGTGACATCAGCTTCGTCGTTTAGTTGTGGATAGGAACTTTAGTTCACTTGCTGTTATTACCGCTGAAGGGCTGCTGACACATGCTTTCTTTATCCTTCTGATTTCTGCAGCTAGAATTTCGCGAGGAGGCGATTATGGTATCTGTTAATGACTTTCGTTTCCGAAGCATCAAATCCATCTTTAATTAAATCGCGGCGTTTCCTTATCAATCTAGTTTCAACTCACGCTTTTTTCCTATCAATGACAATTTTAAATCGCGCTCTTTTTTTATCGATGGATTACCAACTCCAGCAATCTTTTGTTTTAACCTAGTTTACAACCTAGTTTGTGAGCACCCATTTTTAGTAAAATGGGTCACAGCAGTAAACGTGTATTTTCAGTTCCATTATGATTATTCGGCCCTATTCAATGCACAGAACCGCAGTAATTTTAAAAGCATCTCAGCCATTCACCATAGTGTTTCCGTCTGCGCATGCCGTACGTACTCTACTCTGGTGACGTCACCATTTGCATGAGACAAGGACCAGAGGGCATTATACAAGACGCCCTTGAGGAATCCGCGCAGGCGGTTGGACGGTACGCCGCCGGCGATCTCAACAACTTAAGGCCGGAAAACATAGAGCGTTTTTAAGGCGCAAGTCGGCGGTTTTCACCGGACAGCACGCACTCGACCCCCGGCGTCGAGAAAAACGCCCGCAGCCGCCGATCTGGACCCGTCAGATATTGACGCACGGTGTCCCTTGAGACCGGAAGCGGCGGCAGAATCGGCCCAGTAGCAGCGCAGGAAGCCCGCTCTTCCGGTTTGGCGGCCTATGCCTGCCACCGTCAGCACGGCCACCATGGCCGACGAGCTACGCAGTGATCTTGGCGCGGAAATATTATTGTCGTGAAAATAAACGCATCATCAGACATGAAATGTCGCTTTTTTCGGAGAACACGGCCGAATCTTGGATCGGAATGCCTGCGTTTCCTTCCTAAACAAATGTGTCGAAGAAAACTGCAGCCGATGGCGTTCAGGGCTGAGCGCGGGCGTCGAAAGGTGCGGGGCGGCATGCATTCGAGCATGCAATTTCTTATAGAGTCTTACGCACGCGTGCTAAATTTCGTACAGTGTAGCCGAAGTGAATATTTTATTGATTTTAACAAAAGGGTTAGCGTCGCTGCTCTCACAGACCTAAATGCACAGTGGTATTTGCCACTTGCTGATCACATTTGCTTTCGCGTCGAGAGATACGCGACGGCACGCCGCCGCTTCTGCGCTCCGAGTATCTCCAGCCGGGCGTCTCGCCGCGGCGACGTTTTCTGCCGCGCGACGTTCTGGCCGCTCACATCCAGAGCAGCGGGTGGGCCACCGATACGATACCGCAGCTCCGAAAGCGATTCACGCAAATTATTTGCCTGATAATGCACGTGTCTAATAGACACGGCGACCTAAACGGGACACCGTGTGGACCGTCCGGGTGCTCAGTCTCGCCGCGTAACATACATCAGATCTCGAGCTTCTTAACGTGCTCTCACTATCAGCAGCCAAGTCAGTAGTGGTCTACCCCCAAGGACCACTAGGTGGACAAATTCGCCCTCCTCAGCAGCACATGCACGTGTTGTGCACTTCTCAGCCTTTTAAGGTATCCCAAGTTCAACTGTGCCCTCTCTCCTAAGCAGCGCTTGCTAGCCCGAACGCGTCCTCGAGTTGATCAAAGAACACATCAACACAAAACACACTGCGCATTTCAAAGAAAAAAATTGCCAGTGGTTTAGCTCTGGTTAAACGTGGAGGATTGGGAAAGCAACGAGGAGAGAGAGAGGGAGGTGATGGAGAGCGCGCGGCAGCGGCGGTGTCCCCGGCCCGCTAGCAATGCGCCGCTACTGCACCTGCGCAACTGGCGAGCGCGGCGGCGGTACCTCCAGTCACCCGCGCAGCGACGGCGGCGGTGCGCCAGCCTTGCCTCAGCTCCGCGAAATGGCTCGGCCACTCGCGAAGCGTGTTGCTCTCGCAACAAAAATAGTATGCAAGAACGTTTCCAAGAAGCCTCACTTAGATGATATTTTTACGGTATTCTGCATTAAGCTTCACTGCCGCCGCGACGGCTCAGTCATTACGGAGCACGAGTGCGGATCCGAAAGATGCGGGTCGATACCGGCGGCGGCGGTGGTCGCATTCCAATAGAGGCGAAATTCTGAGGTTAAAACGCATGTTAGAGAATCCAGGTGGTCGAAATGACCCTCCACTAGAACGCCTCTCATTGCTTCAGTCGCTTAGGGACATTAAACCCATATAACTAAAACAAATCTTAAGCTTTAAAATTTCTTTTGCTGTCTTTTATATAAAGCTTCCGTTTTCTGTTTGTCCTTCGCTGCACATGAATTTCGCTTAATTTTCAGCAAAGCTGTTGTTGTTAATATCACAACTATTACTATTGCATACGCTAGAGTCCCTTTTAGGTGCTTCTAAAACCTGCCTACTAGGTGAAAGGACGGATGGGCCAAGGACTATCTGTCGCGGATGTAGATAGCAGGGTAGCCTTGGCGACAACAGCCGCAGGATTTAGTGCCTTATCATTGAATCTACTATTTTCTGCCGGTCATGCAGAGATAGCAACCCGTTGATTGTGTAGAAACAGCACGATTTCAAAATGGGACGAAGGAAGACACGCAAGGACGAGCCATATCATCGTCCCAGTTTCAA
Source organism: Amblyomma mixtum (assembly GCF_055824585.1). Lineage (NCBI taxonomy): Eukaryota > Metazoa > Arthropoda > Arachnida > Ixodida > Ixodidae > Amblyomma > Amblyomma mixtum. The sequence continues at coordinate 20,690,633 of NC_143020.1, forward strand.
ATCGCCTTGTTTACAATCAGTGAAGTATCACCCAGACCAAGCCTCAAAATTGAAAGTTGTATTGCTGGAAAGGAAATGACGCAGTAACTATCTCGCATATCTCAGTGCACAACTGAAACGCGCCGTAAGGGAGGGGTAAAGGAGGGAGTGAAAGAAGAAACGAAAGAAGAGGTGCCACAGTGGCGGCCTCCGGAATAATTGCGGCCACCTGGGGATCTTTAACGTGCGCTGTCATTGCACAGCACCCGGCCCCTTTTGCATTCCGCCTCCGCTGAAACCCGGCCGGCACGGTGGGGTTCGAACCTGAGTACTCCGTCTCAGTAGACGAGCGCCTTAACCACTCAGTGACAGCGGCAGGTCCAGACCAAAGCTTTTCAGTCTGTTTTGGCCCGTTGATGCCTGGCGAGGAACTCGTGCACTTTCCTTGCTTCCTTCAGCTTCCTCAGCATTACTCTCGTTGGCGCAGACTGCCTGAGTGAGCCACATATAATACTGACACTTAAAACTCGAGGATTCGAGTCCCACTGAAGTCGACAGCTTTCGACGTGTAACTGGCGAACAAAAATTGGCGGACAAGAATGAAGCCGCTAGCTGCATTTCTGCCAATAAAACGTTTCAGCACTGTTTCGTAAGAAGCATCACTTGACAAACTTTCAGGAAGTGCCGGTAGAAGCCAGAGTGCGCGGCTAAAGTTGGAAACAATGAGCCATTCGCTGAAAGCGTCGAGTATAAGCAATAAGTAGTGAGGTTATATAGTTGGAGACTTGCCATTCTAAATCAGGCATCCGCGCATAGATTTCGCTCTGACGGAGTTTTCAATGCTTTTTCCGGCTACGAAACCCCAGCCATGGTTTTATTTGGGGCAGCGTGGGACTGCCGCCGCAGGACACCGTCTGCCATAATATTTTGGGGTAATATTTATGCAGTTAAATGTTCGGAATATTCAACTATTTTCTTATAGAACGTGCTGTAGCATTCAGCGTTTCTTCTCTTAGAGGAGGACAAACCTAATGCGCATGAATGCTTCACTGGGTTGGGCGTTTGCCATAAAACGAACTGTGCAACGTTATAAAAAACGTTATAGATCACTGCGGCTACCCGCATTGGGAGAATACGAAACCATATACGCCTCCTTCACACTCGTCGCCTTTCGCAGACCGTAAAACAAGAGAGATTTAGAATAGGGTCACCCAATCGTTCAGGGGGATAGGGGAATAGCGGGACCCAAGTGCGCATGCGCAGAACGCGAACTCCCCATGTGTTTTTGGGTAAGCAGGCGCCCCTAACCCGAAACTGGTGTAATAGCGTGGCACCGAAACGTCGATAGGGTCGGGCATAATGGCGGCGGCCGGTGAAGCGGAGGCCGCCCGCCCCACCGATTCGTAGTTGTCGCTATACTGCGGCTCGCGTTCACAGCAAGCAAATGGTGAACGAAGCTTTTTATTTGCCTGAAGATGCCCACACGACCAAATTCGAGCGAGAAAACGACTCGAATCGTTAAATTCCTACCAAATTTGACTGCTGGTGGGATTACGGAGTAAGCCTTCCTTGGTCGCCATGGAGACAGGTCGCCATGCCGAGAGGACAGGGTGGATAGTCTTGGCTCGGATAGAAAATGTCCGCATTATAAAAATATACGTGCATTATTTCTTATATTTCGTAATTAGTTATTAGTAGCTTTTTATTGTCTTTTTATTTACACAATGCAAAAATAAAGCATATAATTAACTCATTTGTTCTGGAAGCTTCTCTTTCCCGAAGCCATGGCGCTGCCTTCAAGAAACGCAAAGTGACATTCACATTCAGGTGTTCTACACAACACACGTTTAAGAAATATTTTAATTTGGTTCCAAATATTACCTAAATGCTCACTCTCACGATCTAGACCCATCGCTAGCGCCACCAACTCTCACGTCACTAGGTAGGTAGAAAAATTAAAGTTTTAGTGACGTCATACCGCAATACAGCGACGTACGATGAGCGGGGCACAGCCACAGCCGCGTGAGCGCAGTCGACGCATCAGCGAGCCGCATTTGCTGCTAACCGCCACTTGCTTGGTTAGTTTTTGTGAAAGTATTGCCGAACTATGCTTAAAGGCGTGGACGCATGTGCGAAAAGTGAGCGCGATCTGCGGCGCGCCGTTCCGAACCGCGTCGCAACGTCCGTTCGCAGCTCATCGCCTGCGTCCGGCCTGCTAGATGTCAACGGCAGCCCGCTCGCGGCGAACGCAACGACGGGAAGCGGCAGCCAATGCGAGTGCGGAGAGCGGCAGCGTCATGATGACATAGGGCGCACTCCTTGGAGTCGGGCGGCCTGCGCCAGTCTTCGTGCCGACCTCCGGCATCTGAAGAACGCAATAGTATTGTGTGTTCACGTTCATAGCAAGCCCTGGGATATATGAATATCAAAAATGCATCGTTTCTGACGATCGTTGGCAAATACCGAGTTCCTGGTAGAAGTGATGACTCCGATGCAAGGAAATTTCGTCCCATAGCCGCTTTTGTGCTGCTGCTACCTGGTGCGGTTCGACTGCCGTGTGCTAGCTCCCTTGCTGAGGATGTCGTGTAAATCGAAAAATCTTTTATTATGGGACGAGTTCACTGTAAAGGGGTGCTGAGCGGAGCACGTTCCTGAGCGCTGGCCAGTCCCGAAGCGTCCTCAGCTGCCGGGTCGATGCGAAACCCGCTAGGCCTAGCGACGACTAGGGCAGTCTGGGACCAGCACGCAGGTCGTCGCCCGGCGTTGCCGCATTCAGTGTCGTTGCCGAAAGATCCCGTTTTCGCACAGTCATGCTGTCGTAGCTCGAATCTAGAAAGCGTCCTTTCTGGTAGCATGGCTGTTTTGTATTTTCCTGTGCGGACGTGAAGTATGCCGAGGCTGCCGGCCGTGCGGCGAGCCTGGATACTGTCTGGCGACGTCATAAAAACGAGCTAAAGAGTGTTCTTGACATAGATAATAAACCATGGAACAAGAAATGTGAAAAAAGTGTCATTTCTGAGGATCGCTGACCAATACTGAGCTGCTGGTAGAGGTGACAACTGTGATATGAGCAAATTTCTTGCCACAACCGCCTCACAGCAGCCGCTGGCCCGACGTTGGGGTCCGGCTCACCTGGCGCCCGCTAGCTCCGCTGCCGAAGGCCTCCAGGAGATTGACCATACTATTATTTTATTGTGAGATGATGCTGTTGACAGTAAAGCTATATGTGAAAAGTAGGTCTTTTATTATAGCGCTGGCGACTTCCGAAGCGCCGGCCGCTTGCGAAACAGACTATAGGCCTAGCGGCGACCACGGCAGCCAAGCAGCAGCAGAGCTCTTCGCCCGGAGCGCCCGCGAGCGGTGCCGTTGCCGAAAGCTCCCAACATAAGTAGGCATGCTTTGTCGCTGCTCGAGTATAGCTGGCAGTTGTGATAACAAGGCGATCTTGTCTTTTCTTGTGATATTTGTACACCATCCCAAGCAGCACTCAGGTACTGCTGCACGGTGGCGTAGTGTGACATCGGTTGTGGGCGCAACTTGGGTAGAGCGGCGCAGCGATGCTTAATGCTCACGCGAACCCGCGAAGGCGATATTAGCGTGCGTTAAAAAATAAAGCCGATGTCCTCACTGATTGGAATCAGGTCAGTCGGAATCCGAGCTGCTGGGAGTAGCCATGCCGTTGCTTGTTTTCATGCGCTGGTCAGCACGTGTATGAGAAAGCAGACGATGCAGCAGTAGGTGCGTCACAACTTTTGTGAGCCCACGTGATCAAGCGAAGTAGTTCATCTTACTACTCTGTAACGTCACTATACAGCTCGGCGCTCCGAAACCGAAAATCGTTCCCCTAAAACTGCGATAATAAATTATTCACTGTGAATATATGAATCTTTGAGTGTGTATCATGCTTCCTGGAGCCATAAGAAACGTTTGAAACTAATAACGCACCAAACACAAATTTGGTGTCTCCACCCCTTTACTGCGTGCTACGGCCCCTCCTCCCTGTCTCAGAGCCACCCACCGCTTCTAGAAGTTTCAGATTTGTCTTTTTAAGATCATAAGAGTTTGTTGCATGCTGTTATGCGGTTCTTGGTCAGGCTTCCTAGAAGGAAGCAGACAGGCCCCAGATCTTTATTGGTACCATGCAGTGTTATCACTCACACAGACGAGCTTTCGCTCAATGAGGCAAGTAAGGCTTCTGCACTAATAGTCCCAGCCAGTTGTTTCTGACGAACGAACGAGGCAACAATGTGGAAAATCTTGACCTGCGGCTGCTACGAAACGAGCTATCTGAGCAGAGACTTAGCGCCGCCGATGACAGAATCAAGAGGATCGCTCCTGCAAGGCAGCAGCTAAGCGTCGCCGAAGCACAAGCTGGTTGCCGCCGCCAATAGGAATTTGCCATTGGCGCCTCTGAACAATACAGAGCAGCGCTGAAATTTCTCATTAGGAATCAATCTGATCGTCATTAGAACTTTTATCAAAAGAAAGTAAGGGAAAGGTAGTCAACCGAATGAGTACCTAGTTTTGGATTAGTTTATTTCCCGTTATTTTAATGCGATTTCATTTATGTTGTCTCTTCGCAAAATCTTTTTCCCTTCACTGTCATGAAATTCCGCTATTAGTCACGTGAAAGAACGAGACTTTATGAAGTCACCACTACCTGTCCACAGCATATTGACAAAACTGCCCACTGCTGTCAAATTAAATGAAATTTAAGTTGGCAAGTATTGGCCTACCGGGAGCTGCGGACGAGCGACCTGGGTCTCACGAGCCCCACCGAATGCAGTGTTTGAGACCGGCACGGGTTGTTGCAGTGACGCGTAGCTTATCCGCTGTACCACTGCGCCAGTAGTGGTATGGTGACTCTGCGCGGTCTGTGAATGCGATTTAGAGGGCCGTGACGTCATCACCACTATGTGACCACCGGTGGACCATTCCTAGGGCACAGCTAAATTGAAAAGTCTGAAGAAGCAAACATTTCTCAAGTAAGCCCAATCCCGAAAGTGGTTTAATGTTTGGAAAAAGGGAATTAGGGAGTGCTCTAATCGCTAATCAGACCGAAACTAGAATATGCATCCCCCATATGGAATCCACACCAAATACACCTCATATATGCCCTCGAATTCATCCAGAACCGTGCCACTAGATTCATTCACAATACCTATTCATACCAAGTCAGCGTGTCGTCTTTAAAAGCAGAATCCGCCTTATCAACCCTTGTTATTCGTCGCCGCATTGCCAGCCTACACCTGTTTCATAAGTTCTTTTACAGCACCCGCGGTTACGCAGGCTATATCACATCACCAGCTCGCATATCGCATCGCACTGGTCACATTCTTCAAGTTGTCCGGCCTCGGACCCATACGACCACGTTCGCTGCCTCCTTCTTCCCACGAGCAGCATTAGATTGGAACGGCCTTTCCCACAGCATCGCCGCTATCACCGGCCCATCCAACTTTTCCAAAGCACTAACAGATCATATTGTATGTTGAACCCACATGGCAACCATTGTACTTATTTTTCTTTATAATCCACCCCTTATGTAATACCCCTACGGGGGTCTTTAAGGTAATAATCTGAACTGAACTGAACTCTATTGCGGGCTACTGTGTCCGAATGGTATAATTCTATTACATAATTCAATAGAAGACACTCGACCAATCTACAAGGTGATGACTGATAAATACTGCACAACGGCAATGGAACCGGTCCCGACCAGAATTCTCACGCAGTAATCTCTAGAAGAACATTAGGCTCTAATTTTAGGCAAAATAGATGGCAAGGAAAGTGCTGCCAGTTTTCTTCTGTAAGAATGTGGTTAAGAAGGCCTTCAGGATTTTGCGATATCTTGTTCATAAATACAGGCGATGCACTTAGGTTGGTATTAAATAAATTTGAAACTATTTTTCAGCACTTCGGAACCGGTATTTTTCTAAGCCGTTCCGCTACTATGTAGGAAAATAAAAATTGACAGACTATTAGGGTTGTAGATGAGGCGAAATTTGAATGCAGCTGTTCTCACGCTTCCTGTCACCGCTCGCAGGTGGCGTGTTTCGCTGCTAGCCACCCTCCGGAATCTTCCCCTGGTAACCACCTTGCGCTTGCCCATTCTTGCTGTCCAGCCGTGGCAGATGGCGTTTCGGTCTGCGGCTACCTGCCACGGCTTTCAAGTGGCGTATTGCGCCTACTACGCCGACAACACCGACGTCAAAGCCCCCGCCAAAGACTACGACTTTGACGCGAAACCTACGAACTGGCTCCTCAGAGCAGCGCTCTAAATCCACTTCGCTCTGCTAGCAATGAATTTTCCAGTAACGCCGAAAAAATACTTCATTGTCGAAAAAACCATTCGCTGCTGTTCAGACTCCAAGCGTGGGACGCTTTTTTCAGTGATATTTGAAGAACATACCAGTATTTGCAGATACTGCAAGCTTTAAACGCACATCATACGCGCCAGATCCCTGGTCGATGAATCTGGCAAATTGAACTCTTCTCTGAAAAATTCGTGCTTGCATCAGACGAATACATGTAATTGAAAATGGCGTTCTATGCACCAGCGACCGCTTCATCCAATAAGCATTTCTCATTCACTTGAAAATAGCACTTCTATCTGCTGATAGCGCTCACAATACCTCAACTTCTAGAAGATAATACCGATATATGCGGCTGACTTCCAAGCACGATTTCTTGACTTAAAGAGGCCTGCACATAACCGAGCAAAGACTGGAATGCCGATCAAGTCATGAAATTTGAAACTGAGCGTTGAATTTCAGTCGGCAAAACATTTTACAAAAGCGCACCCTGTAGAAATTCTGCACCACGTTATCCATTTAATGCATGCAATAACATAATAAATTTCTTTCACCAAGCGTTATGTGGGTGTTACAACGAGAGACCAATACCTGGATCGAAGAACTTTGCCTAGAACTTTATGTAACACACCAAATCATATCACACGGTGCTCAGAAGACCTTAAAAAGTTTCCATTATAATATTTAGCTTGACATAACTGATCCAGCTCTTGTCGGTAATAATCTAGAAGTAGTGTCCGGTAAAACATAGCTTCAGTATCAGCCAGTCGCTTTGACCGGAATATTTTTGTTTTTTTTAAGTCTTGCAGTAGTGGGCCTCGGGATACTGTCAAGCTACATTCGGAACAATTTTTCCGAGGCCATTCCTTTATTTTACATAAGAAAACATTTCCTGTTAATAAAAATTTTATCGCTACTCGTCAACACATTACCAACACTGGGATTGATGTCGTGGCGACGAAACACGCGTTCGCGAAATATGCTCTAAATTTTGCAGGCAGAATTGAACCCTGGCGAAGGCTCTGAGAGACTAGTTTATTTTTGCGTTCATTTGCACACCCCCAAATGCAGGTATAGAAAATAAAAGTATTGACATATGTAGAAAATAGAATGGATGAAGTTGTAATCCACCTTACTTGCATATGACATAAAACCCAAAAGAATGGCGCATATTTCCGCCTGCAGGATCGAATACTGCAAAATCAGCCGCAAAGGATACCTGTCACAACCACAGTCTAGCACGCACATGCAAAGTGCTTTCTTCTCATGGTCCACGGAAAGAAGTCTACGATAAGGCGCTGGCATACGTAAACGCAATAAGAACTATGAAAATGAAAAAGCGTCGCTGCATTATACGACGTATACACCCTTTTTCATAAAGGTTCAGTGAATATGTGGCCGTTAGTAAGGTATTGTCACTAGTAAAAGTCAATAAAAATAAACAAACCTTCCACAAAAATTTAATTGAGACATTAAATGAAAATAAAAACAAGTTCTTAAAATAGAAGATTACACCGAGATCTTCACCCTGGTCACAGTAAGACGGCCTTACGTTGAGCCGATATTAAGCCATGCAAGAATGCGAGAAGATTCGGTGAAAATTTCCACTGAGAGTCCCCGACGCCAGAACAAATATTGCCATGAGGAGCAGTGTCAGTAAACAGTTGATGCATCGTCGCCTGCAGAAGACGTGGATGATGCACCGACACCCGTCGTGGAACCTACCACGCATTCTACGGGATGCTGGCGCGGTCAGTTTCCGTACCTTCCCCGCAGAAATCATTCGGCAGCACTGACAAAGACGTTGAAATCTCCGTTAGGCAAGCCCTCCACCCGCACGGCGTTGCCGCGAAACTCGCCTCGGAGAGCGTTATGTACTCTCCAGCGAAGTGTTCTACCCAATGAGTGGAAAGCCAGGAGGGTCTCTCCATGCCACAGGGCCACGTAGACCACATTCTGTTCCGAGGTCGTGCCATCCGGTTCTTCCGTCAGTAGGCAAGCGTTGACGGCGCCTTCACACACGGTCCAAGCGAGCGTTGCTTCGCGGTCGCCGATTCCCAAAGCGGCCGCCAAGCGCCGCAACAACGCGATGCAGTCGTCCAGCGTCGGTTCGGTGCGGAGGCGATAAAAATGCCAAGTCTCGATGTTCAGCAGTGGTATTAGCCAGCAGCGGATCCATGCTGTGCAGTACAAATGCTCCTCAAAGGGTTGGATGACGATAGCTTCGCATTTCGCGTCTGCGATGCTGTGTCGGGACAGCTCTCGCAGGCGCGGAAGCCACGAAATTTTGGCGTTACGTAGAACACACAGTTCCTCCGGTGTCAGGTCGTTGAGCATCATCTGCAGCCTCGATAACTCGTTGGATGCCATCGTAGGGGGCAGGGTAACTGCCGTTTGCAGCTTCACTGCAAACGGCAGTACCGTACTGTTTCCACAGCTTGGAAAGAGAAGTTTATTTTTTTCTAATCTCAACAATAATACAAAGCAAAACTGCTGAACTCAAAGTTCTGATCTTTCAAGCACATGCGCAGTGACGCAGCACTGAGCATGTCAGTAGGGCAGTAATGAGGCCGACACTAGACCGCCGCGCAGGACGATGAAGTATGTCCACCATTTGCGCAAAAACTCAGCCTCGCTCATTGACACTGCGTCCACGCATGCTTGCTCAAAGAGGCGCGTGCGGAGGCGCTGCAACATTGGAAACAGTGCTCTTTGCGGACGACCTTTTAAGGAAGCCACTCCACGCTGCCGCCACAAAACTAACATGCCGACGTCTGGATGTTGAGCAGGGGTATCAGCCAGTAGCGGATCCATGCTATGCAGTACAGGCGCTCCTCAAAGGGTTGGATGACGATAGTTTCGCATATCGCGTCTGCGATGCTGTGTAGGGACAGCTCTCGAAGGCGTGGAAGCCAGGAAATATTGGGGTTACGAAGAACGCACAGTTCCTCCGGTGTCAGGTCGTTAAGCATGATCTGCAGCCCGAATAACTCGTTGCCTGGCATCGTAGGGGACAGGGTAACTCGGAGCTAATTAAAGCTTCTCTGCAAATGGCAGTACCGGTATTGTTTCCACGGCTAGCCTGTACGGTTGGCGAATTCGTGTCAAGACGCTGTCAAGGCGATGAGGCGCGGAGTGTTAACTTGTAGGTCATTTAGAAGCGGTCCCATGTAGGGAGTGTCTTTGCGAGCAAGGTTTTTGATATGAACTGATACGCGAATATCAGTGCTAACGTCAGCGTTGTGACCCAGCATACTAGTACGCATGCCCGCTGGTGACGCTCTGGAAGTTTCAACTCCACAATGTAAGCATAAAAGCGCACTTTGTCAGTGAACATCTTGGCTCGTCATACTGATTTCAAGCGAGAAAATATAATGAGTAGTTTGCAGCCGTCATCAAAATACCATTTCACATGAATATATTATCAGTTACCAATCCGCAGCTCTTCGTACAACCCCTCCCATTTTCTGTTATATGTTCTGAAGTGTCGTTTAAACGTGGGCGCTTTCTTTAGATTTCACTTTCACGTCGGGCACACACTCAAGATGATACGCCCCCCTCCAGGATGTGTGAGGCACTAACGGCAGCTATATAGTGAAGTCCACAGTCCTAGCCGCATGTTTTTTTCTCGCCCGCGTCGCAAACCCGCCGCGTACTTTTGCACGCAGGCTAGCCACGGCCTGTGGCTCTTTCGTTTGGGCGGGCAAAACCGAACTTGTGTCACGGTTGTTCCTACGCCTTCCATCGTACATGTGTGGGCTTAGTATACCTTGCATCCGCACCATGTGTAATGTGGTCGCCTTGCGAGGAGTACGAGATCCTGTACGCAACCCAGACTATCCCGGGAGAACACTCCTCGCATACTTTTTGGGTACAGTGCGTAATGTGTTTTTTACACAACACGTGGTTGGCCCTACAGCCGAGCAGCCGCCGGCATTTTTCGTCAACGTGCGTCGCACACTGGCGTCGTTGACTGCCAGCGTGCCCGATCTGGATGTTGATGAAACCCCAGGAGCACAGACCTTTGGGCTAGTTGGTTCATAGCAGACACGTACAAGCGCTAAAAAAACACGGACAGAGAAGAGTGTCCAAGTCTCTTCTCTGTCCGTGTTTTCTTAGCGCTTGTACGTGTCTGCGATGAAACCCCGCCCTCCAGGATGTGTGAAGCACTAACGGTCGCAGAGCTGACCCGCGAACAACTCCAGAAAACGAGACGGGCACGCTGGCGCCAACTGACCTCAGCTGCGCTTCCTGCAGATGTCAGGGACTTCGGCTGGCTGCGAGGCTGGCGGGTTCCTGCCCACAAGAGACCGCCTTGCGGCGTGGGGCGTGGCGCCCTCCGCCCGATGTCCGCAGTGCGGTCTCCATGAAACTTTGCAGCACGCAATGTTTGAGTGTGTAGTTGCGCGCACCTTTTGGATATTAGTGTCACGCATGTTTTTAACCCGCCTGCAAGCGCGCACTAGTTCACCCGAAGTGTTTCCAAATATCTTCTTGTGTGTCGGCATGTTCGTTTTATGGCGGCAGCGTGGAGTCCGTAAAGAACAATGTTTCCAATGTTGCAGCGCCTCCGCACGCGCCTCTTTGAACAAGCATGCGTGGACGCTCTGTCAATGAGCGAGGCTGAGTTTTTGCGCAAATGGTCGACATACTTTATCGTCCTGCGCGGCGGTCGAGTGTCGGCTTTCTTACTGCCTTACTGACGTGCTCAGTGCTGCGTCACTGCGCGTGTGCATGACTGATCAGAGCATTGAGTTCAGCTGTTTTGATTTGTATTTTTATGTTAACACAGAACAAAATAAACTTCTCTTTCCACACACTCAAGCACGGCCACCAGTGCGCTCCCTTCTCAGTCACCCGGGGCATAAGGCAAGGATGCCCTCTCTCCCCAACGTTCTTCGTGTTATGCCTGGGTCCACTCCCCCGGCGTATTAACGACAGCCCATCCATACGCGGCTTCCCTCTGCCTGGTCAGGGCCAAAATCAAAGTTTCGGCCTACGCCGACGACGTCTCGCTTTTTCTCAATGACGAGGATAGCTACGCCTATTTTTCGCGGATGTTTCACGAGTATAGCCAGATATCCGGGGCCCTATTGAACAGGGGAAAAAGCAAGGAGCAAAGTTTGGCACCTTCACTCCGAACCTTGCGGGCGAGGTGGAGTGGGTGCAGGGAGTGAATGTCCTGGGAGTAGTATTCCTCGCCAGCGGAGAAGTAGCCCGCGAAACCTGGACTAACCTCCGCACGAATGCTGAGAAACATCTCTAGGTGACGTGAACTTTCCGCCTTTCAATGGCAGAGCGCAGCTATATAGTTAACTCCACAATCCTAGCCGCATGTTTTTCTGTCGCCCGCGACGCAAACCCACCGCGCACGTTTGCTCGCAGGCTAACCTCGGCCTGTGGCTCTTTCGTTTGGGCGGGCAAAACCGAACTTGTGTCACGTTTGTTCATGCGCCTTCCATCGTACATGGGTGGGTTTAGTATACCTTGCATCCGCACCATGTGTAATGTGCTCGCCTTGCGAGTGTTACGCGATCTTGTGCGAAACCCAGACTATCCCGGGAGAACACTCATCGCATACTTTCTGGGTACAGCGCGTAATGTGTTTTTTTACACAACACCTGGTTGGCCCTACAGCCGAGCAGCCGCCGGCCGGCATTTTTCGTTAACGTGCGTCGCACACTGGCGTATTTGTCTGCCAGCGTGCCCGATCTGGATGTTGATACAACTCCGCCCTCCAGGGTGTGTGAGGCACTAACGGTAGTAGAACTGACTCGCGAACAACTCCAGAAAACGAGACGGGCGCGTTGGCGCCAACTGACCTCACCTGCACTTCCTGCAGATATCAGGTACTTAAGCTGGCGGGTCCTACCTACAAGAAACCGCCTTGCGGCGTGGGGCGTGGCGCCCTCCTTCCGATGTCCGCAATGCGGTCTCTTAGAAACATTGCGGCACGCAATGTTCGACTGTGTAGTGGCGCGCACCTTTTGGGTACTAGTGTCACGGATGTTTGTAACCAGCCTCGAAGCGCGCACTAGTTCACGCGAACTGATTGCAAATATGTTCTTGTGTGTCGGCATGTTCGTTTTTTGGCGGCAACGTGGGGCGTATTACTTAAATGGGCGTCCGCAAAGAACCATGTTTCCAATGTTGCAACGCCTCCGCAGGCGCCTTTTTGAGCAAGCATGCGTGGACGCACTGTCAATGTGCGAGGCTGAGTTTTTGCGCAAATGGTCGACATACTTCATCGTATTGCGCGGCGGTCGGGTGTCGGCCTCATTACTACTGACGTGCTCAGTGCATCGGCACTGCGCATGTGCTTGAATGATCAGATGTTTGAGTTCAACTGTTTTGTTTCGTATTTTTGATGCTTTCGGAAAAAAAAATAAACTTCTCTTTCCACACACTTATACACGGAACAGGTTTGTCTTAGGAACATGTGCGTCCCATTGTTATATTTTGAGCATCCACGTACATTCAGATCACGACATAAGCTAGCGCGTTTTTGATGAGCAACTAATTTTTGATGAGAAACTGCGGAGCCGCAGTGAAGCTCTCCGGAAATTTTGACCACCTGCTATTGTTTAACGTGCACTGACATCGCACAGTACAAATGCTTCTAGAGTTTCGCCTCCATCGAAATTCGACCGCCGCGGCCGGGGTCGGACCTGCGCTTTTGGTCTTGGGATCAAACCTGAAATAACCACCACGAAAATGCAACGGCTAGTGACTGACAGGAATTGTGATGACAGTGCTTAATGAAATTCTGTTATTTTTCGTTTTTTCCCCTCTACATGTGCAGCGCTTAAAATAGTTGATCATTTCTAAGAAATGCGCATTTGCTGGCAACAGAGAACTTCATCATTCTATATTTATCCCGCCGTTACCTCATAGTCGAAACGTCGGTTACGCCGTCGACAGCAATATACGTTCTCTGATCACTCACAGTGTTATGAGGGCGGTGCGGTCTAGCATAAGGAATCCATGTTAAACAGCGTCGATTATATCGTGCTCATAACATGCTCATATGGCGACAGCAGCTGAAAGCTCTCACTATTCATAGAAGACCCTGTAGTTGTTATTACTACGCTGTTATTAGTCGATATAAGGAATTTACTATTAATTTGTTTCTTGCGTCGCTGTACGAATATATGACTGAACGTAAAAGCAGGAAGATAATTATGACGGGTGATCTTAATCTTCAATCTATAAAAAGGAATAAGAAGCCAGAGCTGCACTTACTTGACAGCCCTCTAATTGATGTTATGATTACATGCGACCTACAGCAAGTTGTACTTGAGAACACCCGTGTGACTGAAAAGAATGGCTCAATTTTGGGCCGCATGCCTGTCAGCAATGACATGCTTGAATTTGAAGTATGCATTGGAGATGGCGTATCCGGTCACAAACTTATGTTGTTCCCGTGTCGGTTGTTCTCTGCCTACAAAAAGAATAACCGCATGGTGCCGTTGGCTGTGAGCGAAAAGTTTCGCTGGAAGGACGATAGAAACCTGAGCTGAAATTAAAATTATGTTAGGACGGGATTTGAGCCCAGCAGCATTGATTTTCAAGACGGGCGTAAGGTTGATGCGGGAAATGCATGGTGGGCTTCGAATTCGTGAAGTGTCCTAGACACATGTATGGATGCGTACCTGAGTAATTATGAGTGTGCGAATTTGGAATTACGTAGTTAAGTAGGCGATGGAAACGAGCCGTGAAAACTCTACGGGATTCAACTCGCAAAGGCGAAGCTTAAATATCGCCCAGTTTTTTGCTTGTAGTGGACAATTGAGCTAGTTGGTGGGTCATATTGGCATTATATCAGAGCAAAAGACGGAAGAGAGAGCGCTCGTCCCGCCTGCTTACTTGTCCGTGCCTTTCCCACTGTTTTGTACAAAAAGAGATGCTTTTTTACCTCGGCAGCAGATATTATTGCAGCAACTGATAAGCCACTAGTGAAATACAACGCGGTGCTTACCTATGAAATATATAAGGAGTCAAGAGGTACAAGACACGATAAAATGAGACCCGGAAGCACGGGCAACAGTGAACGCCCACTTTCACTCCGTTGCGGATACAAAGAATCAATTTCCTTTTCAAGCAGTCTGACAGATGGTTTGGCTACGCAACTCTGACCCCTAAACCTGATAGCCATCACGACGAACCCCTTGATTTCAGAGATTTGTATTTTTGCATTATGCGCATGCTGCTCAAATCTCATTAAAAATACAAATCTCAGAACGCAAGGGAAGTGCTCGAGGGGATTGTTTTCAGACTTAGGAGTCAAAGTTGCATCAGCAAACCATCTGTTTGATTGCTTAAAAAGAAATTGATTGTTTGTATCCGTAACGACGTAGAAGTGGGCGTTCACTGTTGCATGTGCTTCCGGGTCCCATTTTATCTTACTCATGATTTCGAGCAGCTCGGGTTGCAGCTACAGACCCAGATTTTCAAAAATCATTGAACCCGCAGAATTGGAAGATAAAGCCTGGCGAAAACTTCAAGCACTGAAAACTCGTGATCCACCCCACGTACCGCAGTAGTATTTTGCACTGAAATTACCTGGTTACAGTTGCAGCGTCTAAAGTGCTATTTTGCAAAACTGCTTTTAAGCTATCGCCATCATCTTGCTCATCGTGCACGGATCTCTCTCTCTGCTCCCACAAGCTGCTAGAAACATAATTTCAACCTTTACATCTTGCTTTATCAATGTCTTGAGTATGCAAAAACTTTCAAAAATCATTCGTTCAGAAAACAAGTAAAAGAACTAACATGACATCACCAGATAAGATTGTTTGCGATGTACGCTGTAGGCTTTGCAAGCTTGTGTAGCCTCCTCAGCTTATCTTCGAATCGATACGTCGGATGACAGGAAAGCGCTACACAAAAAGCCCAAACGGTAGACCGTAAAGTTTGCGCACGGTAAGAAAACAAAAAGAAAAATTGGGCGGCCTGCGTAGCTTAAATGGAAAGAGAAAAACCCTGCTCACACCCATCTACACTCATCTGAGAAACACATTTAAGTGGACGCTACAGCCCACTCATGCTCCTTCTCCCACTCTGGCCAACACTCAACAACAGACCACCCACAAAAGTGACAACACCCAGGAACGAACACAGCCTCCCACCGCTAGGACCCAGGACACCTCCACACAGTTCACTCCAGAGACTCGAGACGCTGGCACACAGACGGAAACCGTGGATCCCACACCAGCGGAACAGCACGTAGGAATCCCACCGGAAGTAGCGACTAAACAACAAAGCCACCACTTCACACAGACACCTACGCGATTAGTGGCGCACACTAGCACCCAGATTGTCACCGACGCGGACCTCGACACCGATACCACCCCCAAACAGAAGTCCCCTAAACACACAACACCCGTCAAGAGGTCCACTCGGCACAAGCGCAGATCACTTACATCTGGCAGCACCAATCGCCCCGAACCGAAAAGACGAATTTTCCTGGTCGCCAGAAAAGTAGCCACGAAACAAACTAACTACCGATTCCACCTACACACTTACAAATCCTACTCGCAGCACAGGACAATACCCAAAGGACTTCGAGTTAATGTTAGGTGCTCCCTCGGTGCGCTCAGGCCTGAACTCCTCGCTCGATGGGAAAAGGTTTCAAATGACGGATCCCTTTCATTCATAGCTATTTTAAAAGAACATTGTCAAGAGCAGTTAAATTCCCTCGATGATCAACTTAGTAAGATAGAACTAAATTCGGACGAAAGCCAGGCACTAGCAGATTTTGTAGCCAGAATGGAACGCAAGCTGCACGATAAACAGCAGCGTAAACAAATTAGAGATAAATTTCCGCTAGATACGAACACATCTGGACAGTTTACCAACCGCCCGCCAATTTCGATACAGACAAAAGATACGCCTTTTCCTCCGTAGGACACTGACAGCAATATTGTCGATATTTGCAAATCCCTAAGTGATAGCGACAAACGGATTCTGAAGCATGGCCTTACATTTTGTCCAACTAACAATAATTTTAACGAGTATGAACTTCACAGAGATCTCACAGAATTTGCGCGAAGATTGCGAATTAAGGAATTCTTTGCCGAAAAAACGAACACCCTGATTACTAACCTAGCTCTTTCCTGTAACACGTGGTCAACACGTGCCCACCCAACTGAAGTAACCAGCCTTAATCCCATCCCTCTCAAAGCCGAAAGAACGTGGAAGCCGGAAGCGCTGCAGAGTCCCGAATTAGACTTCCACATTAAATATGTCTCGAAAGAAATTATAGACCAAACAAAGCAAGCTCTAAAACGCAGAAACGTTACCCCAACGAAACAGGCTACTCTGAACCACTTAGCTTCTAGAACCGATATAGTCATTAAGCCTGCAGACAAAGGAGGTAGCATAGTTATTCTGCCGGCCGAAAAATACAAAAAAGAAGCTTTTAGGCAACTCAACAACCCTTGTCATTATAGGAAATTAGATTCAGAATCCACTTCAGAGTTCTGTAAATTGATTCTGAACAAACTGGCAAACTTATTATCAAGGGAACTCAAGCAGTCCGACTACCACTTCTTAAATCCGCTAAACAAACAGGCAGGACGCTTTTACCTACTTCCCAAAATCTATAAGGTTTCCGCAGAAGACTTGTTTACCGCAGATATCCCCGGCAGACCTATCGTTTCAAACAATAACACGCCCACAGAGAACTTATCAATTTTCCTGAACAACTATCTTGCAGATATTACGACCCACCTCCCTTCCTTTGTCGAGGATACACCGCACTTTCTCCGCATAATAGAGTCTCTGAATGACGCTTCCATTATCTCAGCAGATAGCATACTTGTCACACTTGACGTCGCGCTTTGTACACAAATATTCTCATAAATGAAGGTATCAACGCACTCTCCCAAATTCTAACTCAAAGTCCTCACCCGCACGAAACTGAAGTGAACCTCACGCTACTTGAATTGGTACTAACACTCAACTACTTTGAATTCGATTCTTCTTACTACCTTCAAGTATTTGGAACAAGCATGGGCACTCCCTTTGCACCCACCTACGCGAACATTTTTATGGGGCTACTAGAATCTAAACTTCTCAATTCATTTCTAAAAAAAACCACTTATATACCTGCGTTACATCAACGACATTTTCATGATATGGGAGCATGGGGCTGACACCCTGAAGGCATTCGTCACACATTTCAATTCATGCCACTCCAGCATTAAATTCACCTTCAACTTCTCGAAAACGCAAGTCAATTTCCTTGACACCACTGTCCATTTAGAAAATAGCAAGCTCAAAACCACACTTTACAGGAAGCCTACTGACCGACAGCAATACTTAGACTTCACTAGCCATCATCCAAGACACTGGAAACAAGGTATACTCGTAGGACAGGCAACGAGACTAAGAAGAATGTGTAGCGACGACGACGACTACCTGAAACAACTCCAGTCGCTAAAAAACACACTAATCACCAGAAATCAACCACAGACAACCCTTAATAATGCGTTCCAACGAGCAACCACATTGAAACGAGATGTAGTTCTTAAAAAACGAACAAAAGCTAACAGTGAACGACCTCCTGCACTTATAACGAAATACTCAAACGCGCTTCCAAACATAAACAATATCCTGCGGAATTACCACCCCATTTTAATTGGTAACGACCGTCTCAAGAAAATATTTCCCGACGCACCAAGGGTAACATACAGACGCAACACAAACATGAAGGACATCCTGGTGCATGCTAGGCTCGGTAAGAAACCACCACTCAATAACTTCAATAACATCGAGTTATTGATCAATTCGCTCTCGCCCTACCATACGCTTGCCGTCCCGGTTAGCTCAATTGGTAGAGCGACTGCTCCGGTGTAGCGGTGGTCCCGGGTTCGAACCCCGGACCAGGACGAATTTTTCTTTAACTACGAGGTTTCTGAGAAAGCTGTATAGCTTTCCTTTGTAGCCGTATGGCTGCGCTCGGGTGGACGTCAATGAGTAATTACTCCCTTATTACACCACCGACAGTAACTTCATGCTCTCGACCTAGATGCAAGACATGCAAACATTTACAAAGGGACACTACGGTTAAAAATACGGCAAGCGATTTCAGTTTCGATATAAAGACCAGTTTAGACTGCACATCGTCCAATATTATCTACATGCTCCAGTGCTCCTTCTGCCAGAAACAATATATGGGAGAAACCGGGCAAACAATGAGTGCCAGATTAAACGGGCACCAGTCTGACACAACACGGAATGAACAGAAGGCAGTGTCGACCCTTTTTAATCAACGCCATCACAAATTCGATGGACTCAAATTGTTCATTCTTCAGTCAGGCTTCAAATCGACTAGGGACAGAAAATACAGAGAAGCATTCCTAATCCACAAATTTAAAACACTGCAACCAACAGAGATTCACATGTCCAGAGCAAACCTGGAATCTCTCAGGTACATTCCAGGGTTAGCATAATTTTAAATTAACAAATGTCTTGCACGTGGCCAGACCATTTCCTAGAACCTCGCATACGTATATTATCGCCCTTTTCACCCTTCCTACGTCATATCTTCCGCCACATTTCCGGCCTTCTCACCCTGTCCCTTTGTTCAGCTCTTTTTTTTCCTTTTCTCCTTATCCCCTACTATCAGTTCTCGGAAACCATGACATTCCTGTTACCCCCTCCGCCCCCATTTTTTGGCTTTCTCTGAACTCGAGCCATCCCCCCCCCCCCCTTCCTTGTCCTTCCTTGGAAATGCCTCCCCTTCCCATCCCCCCCCCTTTCTTTCTCCTTCCAGTGCCAGCCTATTTTGTTTGCCTTGTTCTCATTTCCCTGTGCCACGCTGACTAATCCTCTAATCTTAGTTTTACTGGTCCAACCAGCGCCTCCCCCCCGTCGCAGCCCCTTCAAAGCCTTTGTTCATTACACACCCCCCGGATATAAGTTTTTCCACTATTTCAGCTTAACGAATCAAGATTCACCCCCCCCCCCCCTTCCTGACACGCATCCCCTCTCACACCACTTTCCTTCCCCCACCAGTGGCCTTCCTCCTCGGAGCGAAGGCCCTATTTAATCCCAGCCAATGATGAACGCTTTGCCCAGACGAAGACAAGTCCCCTTGTCGAAACGTTGGCTCAAGAAACCTGAGGTTTTCCCCTCCCTTGTTCATTTTTTGATTACCTAAACTAGTGTTCTGTGCATCAGTGAAGAGCAGCATAGCATCGCTGGGCAAGCTTGATACCTGGCACTCAGCGTTCGGACTTTCATACATTCAATTTCTCCCTGTTCCCGGAAATGGCGGTCGAGGAGTTGAAAAGACTACGTGTTCTGCTCAACGACCTTACGCCAGCAGAACTGATCTCTCTAGACGACGCAAGAGTGCCATGGCTTCCGCCGTTGCGAGATCTGGCTCCGCACTACATAACAGCCACTATATGCGCCGCTGTGGAAGCAGTGCTTCCAGATATTGAGCGGCTGCATATCATAGCCTGGCTCCGCTGCTGGATAGCAATGCACCGACCTCCCCGGACGTGGCATTTGTATCGCCTGCGTGGCAAGCCGACTTTGGACGAAGGTACCGCGCTTCTGATGCGCTTGGCGTGTGCTCTTCGGCTCGGCGACCGGGAAACGGCGGTCAGTTGGATTGTGCGAGCCGACACCATCTACGCCTGCCTGCTGACGGAAGAACCAGAGGATAATGTGGTTTATGTGATCCTGTGGCATGCACAACCCCTGCTCTCACTTTACTGTTTGGGAAGAACCATGGAGTGGCGAGTGCGTTTCGCTTTGCGGCGCGAGTTACTGGACAACAGAGTACGCATCTGGAACGCACCGCAGTGCGATATCGGCACAGCTTCCAACACCGAGGGCCGCATTCCTTCCAGATCTCTAGCCGACACGGCCATGGAGCGGACTCTTAGGATTGAAGAAGAATCGACTACGAGTGACAACGATTACTCTCGTAATCGTAATCAGAAAAAAAAAGGCAAGCACCGTGCCCATTTCTACTCGCTTCCACCCGATATCAAGAGTTCCCTTGTCGGCTTTGAAAGTTTGCTCAGGGAAATTCTTTTAGATGGCGCATTAGACCTGCGTTGTGACATTTAAACATGATGAGGTGTCAGTTTGAAAGCAGGAAATTTCTACAGACCAATTTGAATGCGTGGGTATTAATTTACTCGCTAAGTTATTCTATGAAAATATAGCATACAGCATAGCGTTCATACTCTGCACTAAGTTTTACCTGCGTGTGTGCGTGTACGCATGTAGGGTATACGCGCTTCTCTGAGCTCGTGAGAGGCGCACGTGCGCGTGTAATGAGGCAGGAAATGCGACTGTAGTTCAAGATTTGTTACCATTATGCGGCATTATAAGTGGCATGACAACGCCTCCTTCCCTATTTTCACTTTTGCGGAGTACAGAAGGCGCCTAAAACTGATCGGGTAATCGGATATCTTGGAAACTTTCTGCTACGGCGCGCGCCGAGATATGTCATCTCGGGTCCAGTTTCGCGGCCTGCAGAGCCTTCACGGGTGATAGTCTGCGATCATGGCTGCCCTTCAGCGTAGCGATGAAGACGAAGGAAGTGTAATCAGTTAGGCGAAAGATGCTCAGATGCCGACTATCTGAAACCAGACGTTATCGGTAGGCGTCACGCATGCAGCCAAACGCTGCCACTTATAGCGCTCTATAGTATAGATGTGCCGGCAGCTGAGAGTGAAGTTAGGCTGCAGTTATCAACATTACTTTTGCAGTAATGTTATTCGTGTTTCTGCCGTGTCAGTCGAGTCTCAATATACAGGGTGTTTCACCTAAGACTTTCTGCAATTTTTAAAAATACGCTTTTTGTATTAGATGTGCGCTTTTTCTGGCATAGCATTGTCAGCAATGCAGTACATCATAATGCAGCTAAGACGTGCTAACTAACAGGCTTGTTAACCAATATTTAATAGTTAACTTTTAAACTATTACCGTTGGGCTACTTAATTATTGAGAGGCATGTAGCCTACCGTAAGTAATATCCATATCCGTTTTTAGAATTTCGAGAACACGGCGCTGTGGGACAACAACAAATTTTGCCTACATCGCCCCAAAATACATGCGATTTGAGAAGCTTGCAGGCAAAGCAACCTCTCCAGTGAACCTAACTCGTCGAAATAGCCAAAATTTGTTGGGCCACAGCGCGAAGGATAATCGCGTTCTCGAAATTCTAAAAACGGATATGGACATTACTTACGGTGGGCTACATGCCTCTAAATAATTAAGGAGCCCAACGGTAATATTTTAAAAGTTAACTATTAAATATTGGTTAACAAGCGTGCTAGTTAGCACGTCTCTGCTGCATTATGATGTACTACACCACTGACAATGCTATGCCAGAAAAAGCGCGCATTTAATTCAAATAGCTTATTTTAAGAAAATTGCAGAAAGTCTTAGGTGAAAAACCCTGTATGCATATATATATATATATATAATGACAGAAGCCAACAGCCACAGAAACCAAAGGGCACAGGGGATTTTTTTTAAATTACTTTATTTATTGCGTGGTGTTGATCATTTTAGAATATTACTGTATATGTCATCGCTTAAAGCTAATTGATTAGAAAAGCAGAAGAAAAAACAACCACCTGCCGCCGGTGGGATCCGAACCCACGACCTCCGAATTACGCGTCCGGTGCTCTACCTCTGAGCTACGGCGACGGCTGTCAAACCTTCTGCTTTCGGGGGTATTTATGTTTACAAGCAACCTAACATTGAGAGAGTTCATCAGCGGCACCCACGTTCATAAGCGGCGGACGTAGAACGTCCTGATTTACCGCAGGTGTGACGTAGAACGTCATCGAACGGAGAGGGTGGAAGCTGTGTGAGAACCCTCTTATGCTTCCTATGACATCAAGGCTGCCAGAATCGAGGCCCTCGCTAAGCAATTAAGCAAACAAGGAAGGGGTATGAGGGGCTCGTTGTAAATATGACAGAAGCCAACAGCCACAGAAACCAAGGGGCACAGGGGATTTTTTTTTAATTAATTTATTTATTGTGTGGTGTTGATCATTTTAGAATATTACTGAATATGTCATCGCTTAAAGCTAATTGATTAGAAAAGCAGAAGAAAAAACAACCACCTGCCGCCGGTGGGATCCGAACCCACGACCTCCGAATTACGCGTCCGGTGCTCTACCTCTGAGCTACGGCGACGGCTGTCAAACCTTCTGCTTTCGGGGGTATTTATGTTTACAAGCAACCTAACATTGAGAGTGTTCATCAGCGCCACCCACGTTCATAAGCGGCGGACGTAGAACGTCCTGATTTACCGCAGGTGTGACGTAGAACGTCATCGAACGGAGAGGGTGGAAGCTGTGTGAGAACCCTCTTATGCTTCCTATGACATCAAGGCTGCCAGAATCGAGGCCCTCGCTAAGCAATTAAGCAAACAAGGAAGGGGTATGAGGGGCTCGTTGTAAATATGACAGAAGCCAACAGCCACAGAAACCAAGGGGCACAGGGGATTTTTTTTTTAATTAATTTATTTATTGTGTGGTGTTGATCATTTTAGAATATTACTGAATATGTCATCGCTTAAAGCTAATTGATTAGAAAAGCAGAAGAAAAAACAACCACCTGCCGCCGGTGGGATCCGAACCCACGACCTCCGAATTACGCGTCCGGTGCTCTACCTCTGAGCTACGGCGACGGCTGTCAAACCTTCTGCTTTCGGGGGTATTTATGTTTACAAGCAACCTAACATTGAGAGTGTTCATCAGCGCCACCCACGTTCATAAGCGGCGGACGTAGAACGTCCTGATTTACCGCAGGTGTGACGTAGAACGTCATCGAACGGAGAGGGTGGAAGCTGTGTGAGAACCCTCTTATGCTTCCTATGACATCAAGGCTGCCAGAATCGAGGCCCTCGCTAAGCAATTAAGCAAACAAGGAAGTGGTATGAGGGGCTCGTAGTAAATATGACCGAAGCCAACAGCCACAGAAACCAAGGGGCACAGGGGATTTTTTTTTAATTAATTTATTTATTGTGTGGTGTTGATCATTTTAGAATATTACTGAATATGTCATCGCTTAAAGCTAATTGATTAGAAAAGCAGAAGAAAAAACAACCACCTGCCGCCGGTGGGATCCGAACCCACGACCTCCGAATTACTCGTCCGATGCTCTACCTCTGAGCTACGGCGACGGCTGTATATATATATATATATATATATATATATATATATATATATATATATATATATATATGGGATAACAAAATCTTCAAGGCAACTGATTAAAAATATAAGAAGTTGGGGAAATCACATTGAAAAACTTAACAGATTTATTCAACGTTTCGACCAGGGACTGGTCATTTTCAAGAATGATCATACAGTGCATGGAAGGGTCTTCTTATAGCAGTGAACATGGCACACACAGGGCTTGAAAAAGAAAAATGAGAAAAATCAAAGGAGAAAGAGGAACACAGCCAAGACACGAAACCCAAACGCCAAGATGCGCCAGCAAAGGCGCCGCGTGAAAGAGGTGAAAGATTGAGGTGGGCCCGGGCGGGCACGCGACTAGTTGGAAAAAAAAAAGGCGTGGGGGTGGTTAACAAAAGATGGGAAGTGCCTGCCAATTGTGTGCATAAGTATCGCCTCTAGCCGCCTCTGTGTGGCCCCGCGCGACTCCAGAAGAAAACACGAGGACACACAGGTTGCGGCTAAGGTGTCTCCACACGGCGGCACGTGGACCCCAAGACCAGATGAGTTTGCATATGAAAACCATATGGAAAGCTCCTTCTTTACAGGAGCAGACAAAAGAATAAATAAAGACAAAAAATGGCACTGCGATGGCAGAAGGAAGCAAAACCCCATGAGGGTCGCACATGAGAACCACATGGATAGGCTCCTTCTTTACAGGAGTGGAAAAAAAAGTATAAATAAAGACAGAAAATGACACTGCGATGGCCGAAGGGAACAAAAACACACACACGCAGAGGTGACAAGAATACACTGAATACACACAAGATTGTGTCACTTTTGTAGCATTTTTTAACAGAGGATATATGGGGAAATGCGTAAAAGCCCACAAATTAAGATAAAGACAGCGCCTGAGTGTAAGAAAGTGTACCAAAAAGGCAAATTTCGTTACAGGGAACACCGCTTAAGAATAACAAAACAACAATATTAGAATAAATACAAATGGCACGCGAGATAATACAGGCGCCCAAAATAATACAGTTCAAGAGTGTGAAAAAATGTCCTAAGAAACAAAGTTTACCAAACGCCGTGATCAGCAACAACAAAACGATAATAATGCGATGGATACACATGAGAGACGAGCGTCACATAATTTGTGCTTAACCACAACAAAAATAATGTCAGTACCTCGACTAGAAATGAAAGTGTTAAATACAGAACAAATCGTTATGCAACTGTCATCAAAGTAGATTTAAGAAACATTATTTTCGATGCAAAAGAGTTCACAAGGAAAAGAAAAACAAACAAACAAAACATTGCAGAAAGATTTAGCCAGAAAGGCAGGAGAGTTTGCCAGAGCTTTCATTAATTCGAGCAGACAAGGTGTTAAATTTAAATATTAGATATGATTCACAGGCTTCCCTGTCCTAATGTGTCTGGAAGCCAGATTGGAGTATGGTGGCCTTGAACTTTCCGAATGAATGGCCTTTTGTCGTTACGTGTGTTGAAAGAGGCAGATCTGGCAGTGATCTTATATGTGCTCTGTGGTTATTTATTCTCAGTCGGAAAGCAGTTTCACTTTGCCCAATATACTGAGCACGGCACACACCGCACTCGAGGAGGTAGACTACGTTGCTGGTGTCACAGTTGAAATCTCCTCGAATTATGAATGAGAAAGACGACGCTGTGCTGCGAGCTTCTGTGACCTTATTCATCATTGGACAAAGTTTACAGCGCGGTTTATTGCAAGGTATGCACCCTGAGACTTCAATGTTGTCTAGTTTCGAGGAGGTTACGGCATCTTTGATATTTCTTGCCCTCCGATATACGACACGGGGTGGTTCGGGAAGCAAGCGCTTCATTTTGTCGCTCTAAAGGAGAAAGTTGTGATGCTTTCTGAGAATAGCATTAACATTCTGTGCTGTTGGAGAGTAGGTTAATATCAGATTAGTTGGGTAGTTCGTCTGCGCAGTCTTGGTGTTATTTAGCATTGTACGGCGGTCCTGTACTGCAGCTTTTTCCAAGGCATCGTCGATGATAGGCTTCGGGTAGCGCTGTCGGACAAAATCCTTGCGGAGTGTCTCACAGTTAGAAGCGAAGTCCTCTTCACGGGAGCAGATACGTTTAAATCTGAGAGCCTGGCTATATGGTATTCCTCTCTTGCAATGTTTTACGTGGCTACTTTCAAAATGCAAGTATTGGTGCTTGTCCGTTGGCTTCCTAAACACGGAGGTGACAAGCTTGTGTTGCGATATCTGAAGTTTTACATCCAGAAAGCTGATCGTAGAGGTTGAGTAGGTATGGGAAAAAGAGATGCTTCTGTGAGCATTATTAAAGTTAGCGATGAATTTGAGTAGCTCTTCTTCACCATGGCGCCATATAAGAAATATGTCATCTATAAACCTCCTATAAAAAAGGGGTCTGAAGAGACAGCTCTCCAGGTATTCAGTTTCCAGAATGCCCATAAATATATTGGCATAATTAGGACCTACTTTTGTCCCCATTGATGTCCCACTAATTTTCACATAGTGGTCGCCATCAAATTCAAAATTATTCATTTCCAGCACCAAATGCAGAAGTGTTTCGGGGTCGTGCCATCCACTGGTCTTTCCAGTTTTGAACCTCTGTATAAGCTTTAGCGACCGCCCTGATCCCATCCGAGTGGGGTATGTTGGTGTATAGGGACGCGACATCGAGGTTAACGAGTATGCTGTTTTCTGGAATGAACAGATCAATTATGTCAGAAAGAAAATGAGTTGTGTCTTTGACAAACGAAGGAAAAGTTGGTGGTATGTCTCTGATTAAGCTGTCGACAAAACAGGAAATTTTTTCTGACGCGGTTCCTATTCCGGAAATAATTGGTCGTCCTGGATTATTTTCCTTGTGTATTTTTGGCACAAGGTAGAACCCCGTGTCGTATATCGGAGGGCAAGAAATATCAAAGATGCCGTAACCTCCTCGAAACTAGACAACGGTGAAGTCTCAGGGTGCACACCTTGCAATAAACCGCGCTGTAAACTTTGTCCAATGATGAATAAGGTCACAGAAGCTCGCAGCACAGCGTCGTCTTTCTCATTCAAAATTCGAGGAGATTTCAACTGTGACACCAGCAACGTAGTCTACCTCCTCGAGTGCGGTCTGTGCCGTGCTCAGTATATTGGGCAAACTGAAACTCCTTTCCGACTGAGAATAAATAACCACAGAGCACATATAAGATCACTGCCAGATCTGCCTCTTTCAACACACGTAACTTCAAAAGGCCATTCATTCGGAAAGTTCAAGGCCACCATACTCCAATCTGGCTTCCAGACACAATACGACAGGGAAGCCTGTGAATTATATCTAATATTTAAATTTAACACCTTGTCTGCTCGAATTAATGAAAGCTCTGGCAAACTCTCCTGCCTTTCTGGCTAAATCTTTCTGCAATGTTTTGTTTGTTTGTTTTTCTTTTCCTGGTGAACTCTTTTGCATCGAAAATAATGTTTCTTAAATCTACTTTGATTACAGTTGCATAACGATTTGTTCTGTATTTAACACTTTCATTTCTAGTCGAGGTACTGACATTATTTTTGTTGTGGTTAAGCACAAATTATGTGACGCTCGTCTCTCATGTGTATCCATCGCATTATTATCGTTTTGTTGTTGCTGATCACGGCGTTTGGTAAACTTTGTTTCTTAGGACATTTTTTCACACTCTTGAACTGCATTATTTTGGGCGCCTGTATTATCTCGCGTGCCATTTGTATTTATTCTAATATTGTTGTTTTGTTACTCTTAAGCGGTGTTCCCTGTAACAAAATTTGCCTTTTTGGTACACTTTCTAACACTCAGGCGCTGTCTTTATCTTAATTTGTGGGCTTTTACGCATTTCCCCATATATCCTCTGCCAAAAAATGCTACAAAAGTGACACAATCTTGTGTGTATTCTGTGTATTCTTGTCACCTCTGCGTGTGTGTGTTTTTGTTCCCTTCGGCCATCGCAGTGTCATTTTCTGTCTTTATTTATACTTTTTTTTCCACTCCTGTAAAGCAGGAGCCTATCCATGTGGTTCTCATGTGCGACCCTCATGGGGTTTTGCTTCCTTCGGACATCGCAGTGCCATTTTTTGTCTTTATTTATTCTTTTTTGTACTCCTGTAAAGAAGGAGCTTTCCATGTGGTCTTCATATGGAAACTCATCTAGTCTTGGGGTCCACGTGCCGCCGTGTGGAGACACTTACCTTAGCCGCAACCTGTGTGTCCTCGTGTTTTCTTCTGGAGTCGCGCGGGGCCACACAGAGGCGGCTAGAGGCGATACTTACGCACACAATTGGCAGGCACTTCCCATCTTTTGTTAACCACCCCCACGCCTGTATTTTTTTTTTGCAACTAGTCGCGTGCCCGCCCGGGCCCACCTCACTCTTTCACCTCTTTCACGCGGCGCCTTTGCTGGCGCATCTTAGCGTTTGGGTTTCGTGTCTTGGCTGTGTTCCTCTTTCTCCTTTGATTTTTCTCATTTTTCTTTTTCAAGCCCTGTGTGTGCCATGTTCACTGCTATAAGAAGACCCTGCCATGCACTGTATGATCATTCTTGAAAAAGACCAGTCCCTGGTCGAAACGTTGAATAACTCTGTTAAGTTTTTCAATGTGACTTCCCCAACTTCTATATATATATAAATATATGTATATATATATATATATATATATATATATATATATGTGTGTGTGTGTGTGTGTGTGTGTGTGTGTGTGTGTGTGTGTGTGTGTGTGTGTGTGTGTGTGTGTGTGTGTGTGTAGCACAACAAGATAAACGTACTTGGTTGCCAGAAATAAGATCCGAAATTGAGAAACGCTTCTTTTAAGTAAACATTTATTGGGAGTCGACGTTTCGAACAGAGCCTGTCCTTTTTCAAGAATGAAGTTACATGGTTCTTATATATATACGTGGTCTGTTAGAAAAGTATCCGACTTTATTTTTTTTTTGCGAACACCTGATGGATATGAGACAAGCGCGCTTGCATCAGGCGACCTTGAACCTTCATGCGCATGCATGAATTTTTTCCCGCCCGCTGATAGCGTCAGTCGTTTTGAAGCAGCGTTTGAGTGAGGCAGTGTGCAGTGCTCTCGTCGGTTTTTTATTGCAAGGAAAATGGCGGAGTGAAAGGAGCAGCGCTACTGCAACAAATTTCGCCATAAACTTGGCGACAGCCGAGTGGAAACCATTCGAAATATTCAGACGGCTTTCGGTGAAGATGCTATGAGCAGCACACAGTTTAAGCAGTGTTACAATTGTTTTAAAGATGGCCGCACATCGGTGGAGAACGAGCCACGCTCTAATCGGCCATCAACATGCCATAATGACCAGGTCATTGCCGAACTGAACGCTATGGTGATGCGGGACTGTCGGGTGACTATCCGAGAAATTGAGGAGGAGGTGGACATGAGCAATTTCTCCGCACATTCCATGATCACCGAAGATTTGGCCATGGAGAGAGTTGCGGCGAAATTCGTGCCGAAGCTGCTCACCGTGGAGCAAAAGCAGCTTCGTGTTGAAGTCTCACAGGACATGCTGGATTCCGCAAACAGTGACCCCGACTTCATCAACATCATAATCACTAGTGACGAGTCTTGTGTGTACAGGTACGACCCGGAAACCAGATCCCAGTCGTCAGAGTGGAAGCATTCCACGTCAGCAAGACTTAAGAAGGCCCGCCAATTGCGCAGCAATGTGAAAGTGATGCTGCCCTGTTGAAAATTCCAGCAAAAGTCACGTTGGAGAAAACGGTGGGCCGAATGGAGGTGTTGGTTTCCACGTTGGGTGCTGGTGGAGCGAATGGGAGAGATGCTGGATGCACTAATGGCAACGTTGGGCCACCCTGGATTGAGTGGAAATTGTGGTTGCTGCACTGGCACTTTCAGTAAACAATATTGGGCTGAATGGAAACCACGCTGGACACTTCAGTGAACACGATGGGACGGGATGGGCTTGGTGGTATCCATCGTGATTATCTCGATGGGCCTGGCAGGCAACA